>NW_028324300.1:39905538-40055538 GCF_058129835.1 Hydra viridissima
TAAAATTGTTTTGGATGAAATTGGTTTTGATTGAATAGCAACTCTGCACAGTCTTTAAACAAAATAACATAAGGTTTGTGAGATATTGCAATTTTTTTCTGAATTAATGCAACTTTGTATGTTTAAATATATAAATTATTTTTAATATAGATTTATTTGAAATAATTTACACATAAATTTTCATTTTAATTGGCATTATTTGATGAAAATTGAAAAATCAACGCTGATATCAACGGTTGTTGTTGTTATTATTAAGCATCATGATGCTTAATAGAAATTTTTTTTTAAAAATCAAAATTTGAAACCAAATGACTAAAGTAAGACAACATTTTGCTTTTCTGAAAAAGATTGAGCTAATTGGATGTCTTAATTAAAACATGCTTTTAATCGAACACATAAATTAAAAAACCTGGCAACTTAAAGAACGCAAACAAAAGTACACATTTTTAAAATTATAAATAAACCAATAATAAGGTGATTATCTCTAGCCATACATATTCTTGGTAAACTTATTAAAGACTTGGGTTTTTTAGCAAAAGAACAACATAACAACAAGATAATGCCGTGTCTTTCAGCAATAATTGACTAAGATTGTTTATAACAAAAGAAAATCAACACAATGAATTTGCTTGCAACAGCCTATACCTTAATGGCATTGAAAATTTGTGGGCTTGGTTGATTCAAAAGCTTGCAAAATGGCAATTATTCAACAAAAATAATTTGATTAAAAATATATATTTAAAATATTTTACTTTTTCTAACAAGGATTAAAAATGCTTCTTCAAAGACAAGAGTTATTTAATTGTTAAAGATAATTATTGAAAAAATTCAATAATTTAACAAAAACAACTTTTCAAAAAGAAGTATCTTGAAATTTTTTTTCAATTTGCAATTATTATTTTGAATTATTATTTTGAATTATTATGAATTATTATTTTGAATTATCTGAAGAGAGACATACAAAAACTACAAGAAACTCACCCAATAAGGTTATATCTTGTAAAACATCATTTCTTCCCATAACTTTCAGAGAATTCTGAATGCATGTTCTGTAATCATTTGGATGCTGTTGGTAAAGTTTCTTTAAGAAAATTTCAATTTTACACTTTCCTCTCGTCAAATCATCATGACCTACTAGATCAACATCCACATCATGATCTATTTGATCATTAACAGCATCTACATCATTTAAACTAGTGTAACGTGCAAATATTTTCCACTCTAATGCCACTTTATCTTTTAAAATATTAACTACTTTTGCATCCATTCCTAAATAAAAATTATTTATCACCTGCTATACTATGAATACTTTAATCATATGTATGAGCTTCTTTTCAATAAATTTCAATCAACAAACATATACATTCTAATGTGTTTCATTACCAATTTTAGTACTGGTTACAAAATACAGAGGTTTAACTGATATAAGAAACCGTTGAGTCACAGCTCTCATCAGCAAGAACTACTTGAAAACAAAACAAGTGGCAAACAACTTAAGTTTTAAAAACATTATTTAAATGAGAGAATGACTATCAGAATTGAAACTAAAAAGTTGACATCAATACTTTCTCCTGTACCAACCTGTGAAGAAGATGTTTTAACATTTTATTTGACACATGAGGTTTAATGGGTAACAACATTAACAGTTGTTACCCATTAAACCTCATATGTCAAATAAAATGATTTAAATCCTAAAATGTTTAATTTACAACAATATTCAATTCGAAAAATCTGAAAACTTAGCATGTTTAAGTCTTGTCTATGGACCAGGAAAGAAATGATACTGATATTGTTGTTGTAACAGGAGTTTACACTGAAGAGAAAGAGCAATCACCACACTAAGTGAGCTTAAAATGTTGCTTTATCTCTTTTAAAAGCCACCAATAAAAATTGACTTACATTTATATGTGAAGATTCAAATATAACTTAACAATAATATTGGTGTATATTCAAGTTCTGATACTGCCAATACAGGAAATAAACAGTGAGACTCCAGTCTCTATTTACATAAACTTTTCATTTTTGGTACAAAACATGATATTTATATTATATTTATATTATATTTATATTATGTTTATACTATATTTATATGTTATTCCATTCCGGAAAGTTCTAAGACATTTAATGATGTTATGGATTCAATAGTTTTAATAGCTTTTACCAATGAAAACCAAAGAATTTTAAATATGTGTTTGCAGTTATTTAAGACGATTTTTGAAGGTTATTTTAGGAAAAGCATACGGTATAAATAGAGGAGAAAACTACATTATATTATATTTATATTATATTTTATTTATAGATAACAGTGATTTCAAATTATAACAGTTGTTATATTTTTTGATGAGATTGATACTATATTAATTAGTAACAGTTGCATTAAATTGGTGACAGTCATCTCTTACTTACGGATAAAAATTATTTTACTTATTGAAAGTTATATATATTCAAAAGTAAATTTGAATAGTTTTCAAAAAAAAAAAGAACAAAAAAAAAGAAGAAAAGCAATAAGATTATTTTTTTAAAACTCCCATTTTCCTTTTTTTTCTTTTTTCTTTTATATTTAATAAAATTTGAAGATTGAATCAAGAAAGAAGATAATTACTAACACCATTCAAATTGGCAACAAACAATACTTCATGCAACATAACATAACAGCAATGCACTCTTGTTTTATAGCAAAAACTGTTGATTATCATCAGATTAATTTTTTAGCTTAACAAAGAAATGGGCTTAATTGATATTTGGGTTAAATTGACACATGAGATTAAAACTTTTGTAGACAATATCTTAAAAAACAAACCTGCCAATTTTTTTTTTTTTTTTTAAAGAGAGTGTAAAACTAATCTCTAGTGTATTTTGATAAGAATATTCAAATATTTCTTTTTGAAGTTATTCGAATATTTTTCAAATAATTTTCAAACAACTAAACTTTTTCACTTAAACTTTTTTATGCTCACTAGTAAGCAATAAGCAACAATTTGAAAAAAAAACAAAAAAAAAACAGGCATTTCAATCTAAGAAAAAAACTATAAATGCTATACGAAGCATTACAGATTTATTTCAGAATCTTAGAATTTTAAATGTCTCAACTTATATCAAATAAACGATAATGTTATAGATGAACAAGAGGTGGTGATGTCACTTGCAAATTGTTCAATCTTAAATGACAAATTCGTTTGGTAAACACTTTTTCTTTTAAATGTTCAAAGTTTGAAAACGCTGTATGCAATGATTAATAATCAAAAAAAATAAACCTAACAAAAAAAAAGAAAAGTCAAACTGATTTAAATCGAATTCAAAAACTGATTTAAATCTTCCTGTCAGCAAAGAGCAATATTTGTTAAACTTAAATGCCTACCTATTTGACAGGTTGTTTTTCTCAAGCAAAGGAGTGTAAAGAGTCTGGGTGCTTATTCACAACTTTTCCGTAACTCTTGCGTAGCTGAGCAAAAGTTATGAAAAACTTACGCAAACTATTTTTTGCGTAACTATTTGGTATTCACAACTTTTTCGTAGCGTTTGCGTAAAGTTAAGGTTGCGCATGAGTTACGCAAAACTTACGCAAAAACTTACGCAAATATTTAAAAACTATTTGTATAGAATAAGTAGTTAGTATTACTAAATTCTTTTGCTTTGATAGGTATCTACTAAAAATATTATATATATATATATATATATATATATATATATATATAAATACATATATATACATATATATTTATATATTAATATATATATACATACATATATATATATATATATATATATATATATATATATATATATATATATATATATATATATATATATATTATATTTATATATATTTATATCTGCATGTGTGTCTTATATATAATTATATAATAACTAAGTTATTATATAATTATTTATACCTAAGAACGTTATATATAAATTATATATAACTAAGAACGTATATTTTCCCAAAAAAGGAAGTGAAGATGAGATGGAGAATTAAGGAGAATGAACGATTGAGAGAGAGATGTTTCTAGTAATTTCTTCCTTATTTGGGGAAATACACGTACTTAATTTAAATTTTAAATGTTTCTTTAACTAATTTCTTGATTAATTAAATTAAAATAATATACTATTTACTCAGCAAATGATCTAATAAGGAAATAATTAAAAATTATAAATGTACATATTAATTTTTAATGCCTTTACTGATTACTATAAAATATCTGCAGACTTATTTATTATATTTTATTTATTATACTTATTTTTGTTAACAAAATAAAGTTCTTCAAAGTAGCATAAGTAATAAATAAATATTGCTGCTTAGAAGTAGGTTTTTATTTTTATTAACTCTTTTTTTCTACTAAATATTTTACTAATCATTTTTAATATTAATAGTAGTATAAATTTATATTAAATGGTACAAAAAAGTAGTTTAGTGCTTTAATTTATGTATGGCGTTTTATTTATTTATTTTATTATGGCATTATGATAAATATGTTGATGCTAAAATTTTTTGAGAAATTATTTACTCTAGTGTCAGAAATCACGAAAGATTCTAAAAAAAGAGCTGAAAATTGGACGCTTGAGCAGATAGGACTTTTGGTCAAGCTGTATAACGAGAATAGATGGTTCAATTTAGAGTGAACCATCCATTATATAAAATGTTATGTATATATTTTTTTCACCTTAAAACAAGCTTATGTAGTACTTCTATATTTTTGGTAAATATAATAATATATTTTCCATATATTAACATACGTTAAGTTATTTCTTAAATAATACAACTATAACCTTTTTTTTTACAACAACAATAGCAATATATTATATTTCTATTGTTGTTGTTGTTGTTAAAAAAAAGGTTATAGCTGTATTTTTTAAGTAAATAACTTACGTATAGCAGTATAATATTAATATAAGTATATAATTTATTGGCAGTTACAAACAAAATCTGAAATCTTTTACAATAATTAAAACGCCATTTTTTAATATTAGATGATTTAAAGTTACGCCAAACGTAAGTCAGAAAATAGCAGACGTAACTTTTCTTGCGTAAACTTCGCTGAGCACTTTTTAGGAAAATGTTGTGAATACCGTTTTTTAGACTTTTTGCGTAAGTAAAAACTTACGCAAAAACATAAGTTTTTGCTTAGGCAAAGTTTGTGAATATGACTTTGCGTAACTTTGAACTTACGCCAAAACTTACGCAAATTTTTGACTTACGAAAGAGTTGTGAATAAGCACCCAGAAGTCTAGAACTGCGCTGCCTTAATCATCTATTTATGTTTTGACAACTCCCGGTGTCACGTTAAATAAGTAGAAAAACAGTCCTGCGCATGCGCAAACATATTGTAACTCCTAAACCCCAGCATTAAAAAAGTAGCTGAGATTTTAAACGTAGAAAATCGTGGCCTATGACTACTCTGTTACTGATATTAAGCAATATCTTTGTGATAGGAAAATTAAGGAAGTTTTAAGTTTGAAACAGCGTAAATCATTTCTAAA
Source organism: Hydra viridissima (assembly GCF_058129835.1). Classification (NCBI taxonomy): domain Eukaryota; kingdom Metazoa; phylum Cnidaria; class Hydrozoa; order Anthoathecata; family Hydridae; genus Hydra; species Hydra viridissima. The sequence continues at coordinate 39,911,017 of NW_028324300.1, forward strand.
ATATGCAAAAAATGTTCAATTTTTTGGTATGTATTGACTTTTAGAAGAATATCGGCTTTTAACTTTGAGTTTACTAGGAGATAAGTTATTGCAGATATAATATATAAATAAACATTCTATAAAAATGCTATGACTTATATATTTTTTCAAAAATCTATTTTTAATTTGAAATTCAGCCGTAGCATGTACTGCTTGATTTAAAATGTGGCACGTTTGACTTTTATCCATTTAATCCTTTTCTTTTAGATGGAATTTTGGGCGCTACTCGACTTTCTCCCCCCCTAATTTTATGATTGATTCTGATAGAGAATTTTATGCTGATTAAGAATCGTATAAAAACATGGGTCTCAAAATTAATGGAAAGTGCTCTAATTCGAAGTCAAAGTTGTAAAAAATCCCACTAAAAACCCTAATATTCGCCATTTTGAAAATACTAAGTTAATGATCTTTTAGCTGACAAAAGCAAAACGTTAATAGCATGGTTTTTACGTTAAAAAATTCGTTAAAGTATGTTTATCTTGCGCAAATTTTTGTGGCAATGAAAATAGCCGTTTTTTGATTTATTAGAGAATAAACTATATTGCAAGTAAAGTACTTTTGTAATAAACTTTAAAAAAGAATTCACCAGTTTTGTTTCCTAAAAGAAGAACTTATGAAACTTAGTTCATAGTTGTTCTATCACATGTAAAATTTAGAAAATGTAACCTTCAAACCGTTTTTTTTAATAAAAAAAACCAGCGTAGGATACAATAATAATTATTCACCAATTTTTCTACATTCTCACATTCTACGTTCAACCTTTATTTGAAATCTTCTATTAATTTCATTTCGTTATAACACTTTCGTTACAATACTTTAAAATAATAATGCTAAGGCTTATGGAAACCAGGTCTGTTTATTGCGCAATGTAACGGTAATTAATTTTCGTTAAAAATGAAAGCGTTTTGAAAAAAAATGGCGAATATTAGGGTTTTTAGTGGGATTTTTTACAACTTTGACTTCGAATTAGAGCACTTTCCATTAATTTTGAGACCCATGTTTTTATACGATTCTTAATCAGCATAAAATTCTCTATCAGAATCAATTATAAAATTAGGGGGGGGAGAAAGTCGAGTAGCGCCGAATTTTGTACTATGTAAACGCTTGTCATAAGCTACAAGTTCTTTCAAGAGATGAAGAAAAGAAACTTGCTTTTAGAGATGTGCATAACTCTAATCATGGTGCACATGTTGGTCTTAATAACACCAGGTTTAAACTAAAAAGTCTTTTTACTGGCTAGGTAAGAGTATTTGAGTTTGTTTTTCACTAAATATTCTCTTAAAATAATCACTTTTTTTTACATTAAAAAAGACTATTGACATGGTTATTTTTAGTTTTAATGTAAAGATAATACAATTTCTAGAGTTATATTCTTATACTTTTTATAATAATATGTAGTTGTGGTTAGTGATATTACCAAATGGGTAAAAGAATGTGACAAATGTCAGAGGATGGAGAAAATTAAAACTTGTGCTCCAGAACTAAAGCCTATCAAGGTTAATGAATTATGGGAAATTTTAGGTATTGACATTATTAGTCCCCTTCCACTTACAACACAATGTAACAAATATATTTTAACTGTTACTGACCTTTGGAGTAAGTATGTTGAAGCTTTTTTAATACCAGAAAAGTCTGCTTCTTTTGTTTCTAAATGTCTTACTACTTTGTTTTATCAATTTGGTCCTCCAAAAAAGATTATTTCAGACCAAGGTGGAGAGTTTGTAAATGACTTAAGTGATTTTTTATTTTCTACCTTTAATATTAAGCATTTAATAACATCTGCTTATCATCCACAAACAAATGGAAAAGATGAAAGAACGAATCAGACTATTAAGTGAGCTCTATCAAAAGTAGCTAATGAAACCCAGGATATTTGGGATACTTTATTAGAGCCAGTCTTGTTTGATCTCCGTACATGTGTACTATCTTCTACTAAGTACACACCAATTTTTTTAATGTTTGGCAGAGAAGCATGGCTTTTTTCAACTCTAGCTCTTAATGATAGTAATCCTAATTTTATTGGTGATAATATTTCCATTTTGAAAGGTAATGCAACTGAAGACCAAATTCAAGAAAGAATGGATTCTTGTATTTCAGTTCATGCTATAGTAGATAACAATATTTGTATTGCACAAAAAAAAAATGCAAAAGTACTATGATAAAAAACAATTAAAAGGTTTCAAATCATTTAATTTTAAAGTAAGTGACAAGGTTTTAATAAGGAATTACAAAAAGATTGGTCGTAAAGGTAGCCGTATGGAGCATGATTGGCTTTGGCCTACTACAATTAATGATTTTAAACCGAATGGTGTTGTTGTATCCATTAATGGTAAAGTTTGAAAGTCAGCTGTAGCTTTTCCCAATATGAAGTTGTACTTAGAAGAAAATCAAGGTTTGATCTCTACAGATATCTTAAAAGAGCATAGTTACTGTTTGCAAAATGCTGATCTGGTATATATAAATGAAGAATCATATAAAGAAAATTCTAGTTGCTCTTCCACCACATTAGGTAAAAGAACACATGCAAAACATACATCTATAATAAGGTATGATTTAGGGAGAAAGAAAATAAAAGTTCATGAAATGAGAAAATCTTCCTCTTCTCCTAGCAATTATAACAGTAACAAATGTTAGTTGTTGCTGAAGAGAAGCCTGTTGATTTTGTTTAAAAAAGTGTTGAATCAGATTTTGAAGATATCGTTAAAAAAAATGAATTTAGAAGATCAGAGTTTACTAAAGTTTATCATGCAGTTTCTGTTGCCAGTAACTTTTATTCTAAGTTGTCACCACAGGCTAAAGCTGAGGCTCTAAATGTTTTAAAAAACCCATCTGGCTGGCTAGATGATACCTTAATTGATATTGCACATAGTTTACTTTCATTTCAGTTTCCTAAAATATCTAGGTTTCAAAGTTCAGGTATTTTAGTTCTTTTAATTCAGTTATATTCATTCAGAAAGTTATCTTTTTGTGCAAATAGTTAATGTTAGAAAATCACACTGGGTACTTTTAAGTAATGTCTCCTCTGATGTTGGTTCACATTCAAAGTGTGTCCAGTACTACGATTTACTTTTTAATAGTTCAAATAAAGATGATGTGCCATTATCAGTGCACACAGTTGCACGTTCCTACTTGAATTGTAAAACAAGCAACTACTTAACTGTGGAAGCGATGAATTTTCAAACACAAAACAATCAAAATGATTGTGGTCTTTTTGCAATTGCAAATGCAACAGCTTTATGCAATGGTATTGATCCAAGCTTAATTTTACGGAGACATAATGAAATGAGGCAACATTGCCTGAAATGTATCGAGAATGGTAAATTAGAGATGTTTCCTTTTGTTACTGTGTTAGACAATCATAAAAGGTGTGCTTCTTCTTTTGACTGTTACTCTTTTTGTAAGTGCAGACAAAAGAATGATAATTGATTGTCATTTGAATTTTTCTTGTTATGCATTTATAATCATGTATTATTTCTGCTGGTATTGTGTTTAATTAGAAATCTTGTAGAGACATATAGGAATGTTTTGTCAGTGTTATTTAGTATAAACTTTAACATTCAAGTTCAGTTGATAATATCAATGTCTTTTAGATTTTTACATTTACAGGGGTTGGTCAAAATACTACAAACACCAGCTTTAAAAGAGCAAAATTTTCAAAATGAAGAATTTTTTGTTGCTTTTTAGTTAATTATTCATTTACTTTATCATGTTGCTCTAAAAATTTTTATTTTTTTTTCAAATATCATAATTAAGAAATGAATATAAAAAAAAAAACTTTATTGACGGACTTTTAGTCAAATTTCAAAAGAGGACACTTGTTGGTGCACGTATGGCAGGCGCTAGTGTTACAGACATAATAGAGTTGTTTGGAGTTTTAAGAAGCACTGTATCGAGAGTCTGCATTTGCATTTGAACAGGAAGGAAAAAACATCTAAGCAATTTAGTTTTTAGAGTTTTGATTGACTACTTTTCAATTTTCTGTACTTGATGTATAAATAAGACAGAAAAAGAGCGTCATCCTAATCCTCGTTTAGATAAACATAAAATGCTTCCCTGGTCTCACAACCGAAATATAAAGAGTATCTTTATACCTTTAGTAACACATGATGTATAAATATGACAGAAAAAGAGCGTCATCCTAATCCTCGAGTAAGAATTGCGCTTTGTTCAATATTCTGGAAAAATGTATTTTGAGTAACGTTCTTAGCACGGGCTGACTTTACTGAGCTCTTTTTGTATTGAGATGTATATTTAAATATTTATATATACACCCGGTTGCTTTACATAAAAGATGGGAAATAAATGTTTAGTATTAACTGTGTAGTTTCTTCAACGTCGTTTTAATTTAAAGCATTTTACAGCGAAAGAAAGAGTTATGAATTTAGGTCACATTTTTTTTTTTTTAATATAGGGAAGAGTTGCCGAAATTGGAACAGCTCTTTAATTGGAACACTTAGCTTTATTTAGAAACTGGAACTTATTCTACTTTCATGAATATTTTTTCTTGTAAAGAAAATAATTTTTTTTATTTTTTGAAACTTCTAGTATTTAAACTTAAAAACTGCACGTATGTGAATAAAATTACTTTTTTTTAAAGAAAAAAATTTTTGCGATCTAATTTTATCGTTGCATTTAAACGATTACAGAAGCTTAACGATATTGAGTTTGATGATAATTTTTTTAAAATTTTAAATTTTAAGGGTTTCAAGTCTATGTGATATTAAGAGCTTATATCGTAAGTTGTTACTTGTATGTAAATATTTTGCTACATCACTATGGTCCTATGTTGCCCAGAATCTTAACTATTGAAATTTTAAACAATAAAAAAAAAAATATTCTATTAAGCTGCTGTTATAGACCACCTGTTGGTGCGTCTGAAAATCTTAGTTTCTTTTTACGGCAAAATATCATTCACAAAGGTAGCAAAGAAAACAAAATTACTTTTATAATTGGTGATTTTAACATAAACTGTTTAATTTATAGTAAAGATAAAAAAGTAAAAAGTTTTTATGATGAAATATTTATGGCAGGAGCGCTTCCTTTAATCAATCGCCCTACTAGAATAACCAAAAATTCAACGACGTTGATTGATAATATTTTTACCACAAATATTTATAATAAGAAATTACAAAAAGGAATTATAAAAACTGACATATCCGATCATTTCCCCATTTTTCTAACAATCCACACTGTATCCTCTAATAACCACGAAAGACAAAATGTAATAAAAAAAAGTGTCTTCAACGAGAACAATATAAAATCCTTTCAATACCAATTATCACTTCTGCATTGGAAACATATTAACTTTAGTGATGACGCAAATACAATATATAATAAATTCTTTGATACGTTCTTCTCAATATACAATGCAAACTTTCCACTTTGTGAACAAATAACAAAAAAAAAAACCTTGAATAGTCCATGGATTACCAAAGGACTTAGAAAATCCTCTAAAATCAAACAGAAACTATATATAAAATATTTAAAAACAAAATCAGATGAAAACCATCAAAAATATAAAAATTACCAACATTTATTTGAAAAAATTCGTAAAAAACTAAAAAAAAATTATTATTCAAATTTAATAAGTAAATTTAAAAACGACACAAAAAGTACTTGGAGAACGTTAAAAGAAATAACAGGAAAACAAACAAAAAATTCAAATTCCCTCCCTAAAGTAATTAAAATAAATAAAACAAATATATATGAACCAAACGAAATTGCAAATGAGTTTAATAAATATTTCATTGATGTAGGAACTAAATTGGCAAATAAGATTCCTATTACGGAAAAAACGTTTAGTGATTTCCTAGAGCCTATAAACAATTCGTTTTCTGTAGATAATTTATATTCTGACTTATCTTTTGATGAGTTTGAAAGAGCTTACAAATCTCTCAAAAGAAACAAAGCTACGGGTGCGGACGAAATAAATGGTAACATAGTCATAGATTGCTTTGAAAATTTAAAATGTGTTCTTTATAAAGTCTTCAGGGCATCTATACAGCAAGGTGTTTTCCCCGACCAATTAAAAATAGCTAAAGTTACTCCAATTTACAAAGAAGGAAAAAAATCAAATATTAGTAATTATCGCCCTATCTCGGTTCTTTCAACCTTCTCGAAAATTTTAGAAAGAATTATATACAATAGAACATACAATTATCTTAATCTAAATAAACTTCTATATAAAAATCAATTCGGTTTTAAAAAAAATTGTTCAACTGAACAAGCCATTACACAATTCATTCGTGAAATCTCCAATTCATTTGGTAGATCACAATATACACTAGGTATTTTCATTGATCTATCAAAAGCATTTGACACGGTCGATCACAAAATTCTACTTAAAAAACTCAAATTTTACGGAATTAATGGCAAATTAATAAAATGGTATAAAAGTTACTTGACAAATAGAAAACAATTTGTTTCCTATGGTGATTATTTTCAAAATAAAAAATTAATTGACATAAAATGTGGTGTTCCACAGGGTTCTATTCTAGGTCCACTTTTGTTTCTAGTCTATATAAATGATTTAAATAAAGCTTCTAACCTTATGAGTATCATGTTTGCCGACGATACTAATTTATTTCTTTCAAACAGTGACATTTATGAGCTTTTTTCATATATGAATAAAGAACTCAATCACATCTCCAACTGGTTTAAGTGCAACAAGTTAACTTTAAACATTGACAAAACAAAATGGGTCCTTTTCCACTCTCTCGCAAAAAAACGCTTTTTACCAAGTAATTTACCTAAACTTTTTATTGATGAAATTGAAATAAAAAAGGAGTCGGTCACAAAATTTTTAGGCATTTACATTGATGAAAATATTACATGGAAGTATCATATCGACTTTATTTCTACTAAATTGGCAAAAAGTATTGGAATTCTATATAAAGTCAGATACTATCTAAGTAAACAAAATTTAATTCAACTCTACTACTCATTTATTCATAGCTATTTAAATTATGCAAATATTGTTTGGGGAAGTACCTCTAAAAGTAAGTTGCGAAATCTTTACCGTCGTCAGAAACACGCAATGCGTATAATATGTTTTGAAAATCGTTTCTCTCATTCAAATATTTTATTTAAAAGCATTAAAGCACTCAATGTCTACGAACTTAATGTCTATAATATCTTATGTTTTATGTTTCGTTGTAAAAGTGAACAACCATTGTCGATTTTTAAAGATCTTTTTACCCATAAAACTATAACCAAATATCCTCTACGAAATAATAATTTATTACTTGAACCCTTTAGTCAAACAAAGTTTAATCAATTTTGCATAAACTATCGAGCACCATATTTGTGGAACAAAATTGTTGTTCCAAATTTTGATTTGTCAATTTCATTTTCAGTTTTTAAAACTAAATTAAAAAACTATCTTCTTTCTACTGGCAATATATATAAATATTTTTGAAATGAAAAATTATTTCACTCTGGATAATTTGTAGTATTATTTTCAGTTTTTGTTAATTCTACATTGTTACTAGTTATTAAATCAATTGTATTTTTATTTTATTATATATACACGTTTGATATATTTTATATGGTTCTGACGACAAGATCTTTTGGATCTTCTTTCAGATACCAAGTTTATGTATTGTTATATTGTTGTATTACGATTAATAATTGAAAACTAAAAAGGAAAAGAAAAAAAAAAAAAAAAAAAAAAAAAAAAGTTGCCGTAATTGAAACGATGTCATCTCATAACACGCTACTTGACGTCCGAATTATCAGAAAATTTCATTAGTCCGACTGTATAATATTTTTTAAAGCGAATTTCTTTTATAGACATAGTATTATTGTTAGACATTTGTTGCTTTTTTGGAATTGGTATTTAGTCTTGCTTTAAAGTATGAAATGATTTTTCTTTTATCTTTTAGTAAAAAATAAAATGTAAAAGTTTTACAAAAGTTATACATTTCTATTTAACGGATAAACTTGTAAGACAACATAAAGTATATACCCAGCATAAGTTTTTTACTGTATATAGAAGTTAATATATAAAGTTGCAAACTTTATATAGTTTATATAGATTTTGATTTATATAGTTAATGATTAACTAAACAAAAATGATGAAAAATAATGATTATATAATGAGTATATAATTAACTTAATCATATACGAATAACAAATAAATATATGAAAAAATAAGCCTGTAATAAGATTATAAAACTCTCCTTATGTATCTTCATAGTAATTTGCTTTTATTTTAGATGCAAACACCACGAAAATATGGAAAATGGAAAGTAGAAAACTTGAAAAAGGCTGTTGAAGCAATAAAACAAGGAGAACTCAGCTTAAATGAAGCCGCTTATGAATTTTGTATTCCAAAAGCAACTTTGTCAAGGCATATAAATGAAAAAAACAAAGTTGCTGTTGCAAATGTGAAATTTCATAGTCGACTTACCACCTTACCTAATGAAATTGAAACAGAACTAGCTGATCACTGTTTATTATTTGAATCGATGTACTTTGGATTAAGGATTGATGATCTTCGTTGTCTAGCATTTGATATTGCGGAAGCTAACTACATCACACATAATTTTAACAAACAAACACGAATGGCAGGAAAAAAGTGGTATTATGCATTTATGCAAAGGCACCCACAACTGTCGCTTCGTGGGCCTGAATCAACATCAATTGCATGTGCACAAGGTTTTAATAAAGAACGAGTGCAATCTTTCTTTAATTTACTTTCAAAGTTATACATGGAAGAAAAGTTAACTCCAGACAGACTTTATAATATGGATGAAACTAGTTTATCAACAGTACAAGATGGTCAGATAAAAATTTTTAGTGCAAGGGGCAAAAAACGAGTTGGAATTATGACTAGTAGTGAACGAGGAAATTCAGTAACAGCTGTAGTTTGTGTATCTGCAGCAGGATTTTATGTTCCACCAATGTTAATATATAAATGCAAAAGAATGAAGCCAGAAATAACAAATGGTGCACCTCCAGGAACTGTATTTAGTACTCAAGAGAAAGGATGGATGTCAAATGAAGGTTTTTTAGATTGGCTCAATCATTTCATTAAAGTTGTTAAACCTTCAAAACAATCAAAAGTTTTGTTGATACTTGATGGTCATGTTACACATTAAAAAAATTTGGCAGCGATATATCTAGCACGAAATGCTGGAGTGCGTATGGTATCACTACCTCCCCATACTACACACAGACTGCAACCATTAGACGTTGCGTTCTTTGGACCACTTGGTACATACTATGATGAAGCTATGCGAAAATGGATGCGGTCACATATATCACAACCAGTAACAACTTGGCAAGTTGCAGAATTATTTGGTGACGCATATAGTCAGGCAGCATCATTGAGAATTGCTATGAAAGGATTTCAGGCTAGTGGGTTGTGGCCTTTGGACATAAATGTATTCACTGATTCTGATTTTACAGCCTCTTCATTTACTGATGTTGGTCCTTCAAACAATCTTCAGTCATCTGAAAGTAAAGATGGGATGACAAAACTATCTACAGATAAATCAAGTGAAAAAAAATTAAAATGTCATGTTTCAGTTTCAACTTTGTCTCTTTTGCCAGTGGTTTCACTTGAAGTAAAAAACAAAAAAAGAAGATCACGAACAACTCAGGCGGCTGATCTTACAAGCTCCCCATATAGACGTGCTCTAGAAATTACACCAAGAAATCAAAAGCACACACTAAATCAAATAGCTTCCAAACAAATTAAAAAATCTACAAAAAAAAAGCTCACACTAAATCCAATAACTGCCAAATTATTGCAAAAACCACAGGAAAGCAAAGTAGCACTTGACTCAATCACCATGGACCAAATGAAATTGAGCACATCAAATAAAATCACCATCGCCACCACAGCACACCACATATCACCACTACCATCCCAAGTGCAGAAGCTGCAAGAAAAAAAAAATTATGAATTGTGAAAAAAGGATTAAATATTTGTTGTAATTTTTATTTGTTATTATATCTTTTAAATATCTTTTATTAAAAAGCTAATCAATTAATTTTTCCTTTGAGCCATAAGTTTTATAGCTGTAATTTATTCAAATATTAGAACTGTTCTAATTAAAGAATATATGTGTTCCATTCAAGGAGACCAGTTGCCTTTATTGGAACAAAATGATGCCTTGAAAAATCAAAGTTTATATCCAATAAGGGTGCGATCAATAGAGTCGAATCATTAATAAAAGCATAGTAGGGTTGTATATCTATATTATTTAATTCATAAATGTTTTCATAGTTAAGCCATCTTTCCTTAATAAATATTTTTTCCTAAAGTGTTCCAATTAAGGCAACTCTCCCCTACGCTATTTAGGTGACATTGCTGTCGAGTGAAACTCGTGTGTTTTACAATGCTCAGTTTTCTGCAGTAAATGAATTAATTTTATTTCTCCTGAACTGTTCTTGCAAAAATATCAGAATAATTCTACACGAATTCGCGCTGTTAATACCAATCTAAAGTTTAAGTTCCCATTTATCTGTGTTTGTGGACATCTATTTATATAATTTAAATTGAACTCTCATTTAACGTTCAAAAAGCAAAGAACTTGTACTGGAAAGAAAAGAGTATTTTGTGGTAACCAACACACTTTATCATCACCAACATCAATGACAAACTCAAAAAAATATTCAGACATTGATACAAGTTCTTCAAGATCAGCCAGCAAGATTGAAAATATTAAAAATGATATTCCAAATAAAAATGATGAAAAAATAAATGGTTATAGGATAATTGATGTTGAAATTTTAAACACTATATTTGAATCTTTATGTTGTCCACAGTGCATTAACGATAATAGCTTGGTATTGAAAGAAAACTTTGTGAAAAAAAAAGGATATGCTTCAAATTTAATATGTTGCTGCAGTGTTTGTGGATATAGAAAAGATTTCTATACATCTAAAGTTTGTAACCGCACTCATGATATTAACCTTCGTAATGTATATAGCATGAGATCAATTGGGCAAGGGTATTCAGGACTTGAAAAGTTTTCTGCATTAATGAACCTCCCAAGTCTGATGAGTAAAAAAAATTACAATGGTTCTGTAAAGGTTGTTACTGATGCTGTTACTACAGTTGCTAAAGAAACAATGCTTGAGGCTGCAAAAGAAATAAAAGGTAATAGCAACAACATTGTTGATACTGGAGTTTCAACTGATGGAACTTGGCAGCGTAGAGGATACAGTTCACTGAATGGAGTTGTAACAACATTGTCAATGGATAATGGAAAAGTGTTAGATGTTGAGCCAATGAGTAGACTTTGTAAGCAATCTCAACTACGCAAAGATTTAAAATCTAAAAACTCAGAGATCTACAAAAATTGGTACAGCTATTCACGAAAGTTTAAACGATTGCAGAATTTTTATCAAGTATGTTTGGTTTTTGTTTAATGAAGAAAAACTGTAAAATGATATCGACTTAATTTTTATTATTTATTAAAGAAAAACTAATAAGCTTTAAAATGAATATGAACATGTTATAAAAATTTTAATATTTAGTTAGAAAAAAGCTATTACAAAAAATCTTATAGGAAAAATAAGAAGCACAAAAGTTTAAACGAATTGCAACATTCGAACAAAAAATGAAAGAAAAAGCGAAATTAATATTTGAAGTGTCCTCCTTTGTTTTTATAGCAAAGATAAACTCGTTTATGCATTGATTCAACTAATTTCATGCACATCACGCGAGGTACCTTCAGCCAGTACTCATTCAAAAGTTGCTTTAAATGCTGAGTTGATTGAATTTCATGGTATGTCAGTTGATTGTCGATCCAAGACCAAATATTTTCGATTGGGTTGAGATCTGGTGATCTAGGGCAGCAGGGCGTCATATTGAACTTTTTTTTCAAAAAATATTCTTTGATTGAGTGTGCTGTATGAGCTGAAGCCCCGTCTTGTTGAAAGATGAATTCCTTGCTTCTGCCATACAAGTGTCTGATTGATGGAACTAAACACGTTTCCAATGTGTTCTTGTAGGTGTATTGATTAATTCCGCCTTCATACAGCTCACAGAAGCCTATACCTTTGTGAGAAAAACATCCCCAGATGCCAATCGAACCTCCACCGCCTTGTCGAAGATGTTGCAAAAACCTGTCTGAATATTTCTCAGTTGCAAATCTTTTGACATAGATTCTTCCCTTGCGGTTTACAACTTGAAAGTTAGCTTCATCACTTCAAATAACTTTTGCCCACTGTTCTACAGACCAGTCCAGCCTTTCTTTGGACCACACTCGTCGTTTACGTTTATCCGTGATTGAAAGAATAGGTTTTTTGGCAGCTATGTACGTTCCAATACCTTTGTCCGACAATGTTCGTCTCACGAGCTCTCTGCTAACTTTTGGATTATTTTTTGACTCATTGAAGATTTGTGCTAGCTTTTTGTAGCTAAGTCTGGGGTTTTCTCTGCTCATTCTGAATATACCATTTTTGTCACGGTTGCTGAGTTTGGATGGTCTCCCAGTACGCGGCATGTCGGAGACGTCCTTGGTAAGTTCCCAGGTTTTGATGGTTTTTCTAACGCAATATTCAGAAATGTTAAGTATTTTGCCTATTTGAACGTTTGTGTGATTTTTTGTTCGCGCCATACCAACAACTTGCCATTTGATGTCACTAGAAACTGATTTTCGACCCATTTGCACGCAATAGAAATTAATTTGAAATTCACAATATTTTAAGTTGATTTTTAATGAAATAAAAGCTGCCTGATGATGTTGTGATGAACTTTTTGATTGAAAAACTACTCAATTATTTGCTAATTAATTGATAAATTCGCTGCGAAAAAAAAATTGGCAGCGGATTTATCAATTAATTAGCAAATAATTGATCCTAAATAAAATCGTTTAAACTTTTGTGAAACCTCTTAATTGGTATCACCTACCTTTTAGTGAAATTTCTGAGTAAACGGTAATGAGTCAAAACCTACTTTTTTTATTCTATTAACAAATAACCTATTTACCAAATTGGAAAAATAATTATTTTGATATCTATTTCCGTTAGATTTTTATTCAAGAAAAACCGAAGATTAGATCTGAAAATTCTGCAATCGTTTAAACTTTCGTGAACAGCTGTACAAATCTCATAGTTGTAACGTAAATTGTATTGGCTCAGCAGGAAGTATGGAAGTGACTGGTGCCAAACTTATATTTAGTAGATCTGTCAAAGAATATGGATTGCGATATATTAAATTTTATGGAGATGGTGACAGTAAAAGTTATCCAGCTGTGAAATCTACTTATCCTGGTGTTGAAGTTGAAAAGTTAGAATGTGTTGGCCATGTTCAGAAACGAGTTGGGACATGTCTAAGAACATTAAATTATATGCACATTTAAGTGAGGAATCTTTGTTAAGTAAATGTTTGCATGGGCAGACACAAAATCAAAACGAAAGTCTAAATGCAATGATTTGGGATCGAATCCCAAAAACGAAGTTTGTCAGCCTAAAACAGTTAAAATTTGGAACATATGATGCTGTAGCAAACTTTAATATTGGTAGAAAAAGTTCTATTTTAATTTATAAACAGTTAAACATGACACCTGGAAGATATACATCAAGTTTGTGCGATAGTCAAAACCGAAAACGCATTTATTTAGCTGGATATAAAAATCTAGAGTCATCCAAGAAGCGGCGAAAGATTCTACGAGGCTTGTCAAAAACATCAAAAGACAATTTTGAAAACTTTGAAGGAAGTATTAGTTAAAGGGAATTGCAATATGACAGTTCGAATATATGTAGTTCTTCGGATAAGTTAGCCGAGGCATTAACTGTTTTTTGGTTATTATTTCAATATTTTCTTGGTTACCATGGCAACAAAACACAATTTTTAAAAATTTTCATTCTGAAACATAAAATTTTGACATTACATATTGCTTAAAATCAATTTTACTGTTTGAACATGAGTTTTAACATTTTTGGGGTACTTCCCCCCTTAAGTGACAAAAATTCATTATAAGGAATGCTTAAGAAAACTGCAACCAACCTAAAAAATTAGCGTTCGGTTGACGGTGGTTTTATAATTGAACTTCTTTGTTTAGTTTTTAGCGCATTACTTTGCCTCGGTTATATTTTCATTCAACTAATAACAGAATATGGTTTTTTTTGTGTATGTTTGTGTGTAAATCATCTTTTGAATATTTTCAAAAAATCACCAGTATTTTAAATAAAGTTTCATTTTTCTAAAAAAACAATTTTTTTATGAATAAAAAAGTCTAATATACAAAATGTTCATAATCGTGAATTCCCCCCCCCCCCCCCAATCTCTACTACAGAAGAATATTTGGTACCTTTACTGCGTGCAAAAATAGAATATGAGAGTGTCATTATTTTTTAATAAAATTTGGCAGGTACATAGAAAATAGATATATAAAATTGATTCAAAAGTTAGAAAAAAACCCCATCATCCTATCAATGTCAATTCACTTCAAGAACAGGAATGAAGTTTTCAATAGCAATGAAATCACTAAAAACGTTAGCAACTGCAAAAAAAAAAAAACAAATTGCAATAAACTTACAACACTCTACTTTTAAAATATTATCTCTATATCTAAATATTAAGTCAATACAAAATTCAAAAAAAAAGACGAGAAAAGTCCATCCGTACAACACCTACCTCGAGCACGCGGAGAAAAAATGGTCACAGATTTTATCATTAAAATCGGTGCCGTAAATCGCAGATACGCACGTACCTACCACTGATCTCTATAATAACTGGATAGCGCAACTCCGAGCAAAACTTCTAATTTTTTGACGCCAAAATCGCCATATTAGAAAGCCCCAAAAATTTAAATCCTGTAAGCTTTAAGTTCTGTTTTTCGACTAATCGCTTTAAATACACGGTATCAGATTACAGCGTTCTGGGGCTTTCCAATATGGCGATTTTGGCGTCAATTTTGATATTAGAGATGCGCTATCCAGTTATTATAGAGATCAGTGGTACTTACATATACCCGTTAAATAAGTAGCCGTAATATGACGCATGCGTAGATAGCTCGCTTGTCTGCTTTTTTAACGAGCTACTTATTTAACGTGACACCGAGATTTCTGCGGTCACGTGATACTTAAATAACAGGCAGAATGAAGCACCCTCGTGCTGCATTTTCTCAAATAATTTCAAAACTAGATATCTTCTGAAAAATTGTAGTTTGGGAATATTTTCTATTACTAATAAGATTCACGTACCGTAAAAAACCTCAAAATTTAAAACGGGTGTTGGACACCAGTGACCCGAAAGTTCCAATAGCTCTTAGCCTCCATTTTACATCTTCTACCAACCAAAGGTAGAGTTAATAAATGTTAACCACAGTATTCACCCGTGTAAAAATGTAAGGTCTAGAAAAAAATGGTTGCTTATAAGAGAGAAGATTAGAAATATAAAGTTGGTTGTATTTCAAACTGCTCACTAGCTTCAACCATCTAGGTATGACTGCAGTTTTCTAAAGTTATATATAGCAATTACTACAGTTTTAGTGCTAAGATGTTCATAAGTTTTACATTCGCATAATTCGTGTACAAAAATTGGGGTTGACTCTTAAGCTGACTATGTTAAAGTTCAACTCTTGAAATCATTGACTAGTCTTGACGGAGTATGAGTGTCAAACTATTCAAGATATACTATATACTGTAATTATCACATTATAAGGTAGGTCACAAAACTTATAGTCACGCGCTGATCGTTGTTGATTTTTCCTCGCGATTTAAGGAGGCTGAAGCCCTAACAGAAAAAAGCTCTGCTGAAGTAGCTGCGGCTTTAACTCGAATATGTAAGCTAGGACCTTTTACTTATCCTAACCTGTTTCAGGAAGACCCATTCACAAATTAATGGGGACTTTTAGCCAGCAACAAGCTAAGCACATTGTGCAAGTGCGTCGTGGCAGAGCGGACCAACACCGAGAAAAAAGCATCGTTGAGCGACTCAACCGGACACTTGCCTTAAAATTACTTTGACATCAATGAGCAAAAGAGTTTCTGGTGAATCCATGGGGTTCTTCCAAACGTAGCTCTGAATGGATGCGAGCTTTGCCTGAAGTTGGGTGTACACTCAACAATGATATTTTACAAATAAACGAATAATTTGGTAATTGCCAAAAGAAAAGATTTTAACAAACAGCTGAAGTCATACTTTTCTGTGCTTCAATCTTTTCATTAAACGAATTTCTTTTGTCAAGTGCAATAATGCACTTGCTAAAACATTTAGTCTTTGAAACTATTACTGAACTCATATTACATAAGGTTTTTTCTCAATCAAAACAGAAAACTTCTATTGGAAGCATCATCACGATGTTACTTGGTGACATTACTAAGTTACTTTTTCATCGAAAAATTGTAAACATTTTCTTGATTCAAAAAGAAAACATTCGAAGTTTTATTTTGCTTCACAAATTTGATGCTCGTGGTGACCAAATAAATATCTATCGCTTATTGCAGACAAATGATACTTATTCATCAGTAGTTATCAAGAGTTATCAAAAAATTTCCTTGGAAATTGATTAGGAAACACTGAAACTTTTATCGAAAAACTCCGAATTTCTCTGTTTGCAATCGCAAAAAGAAAAACATTTTTTGCGTTCCCCATTAAAATGATCTAAAAGTAATGCTTATGAAACCTTGTTTATGAAACCAAATTGAAAACAGAGTTCTTCAAGAACATTCGCAATAAGAATGATGCAAATTAGAAAATCATGGTACACATCATAAATGCAGACGATCCTGGAATGACTTCGGCAGAAGTGGAGCGAGAGCACGTTACTGACTTCGAGAAGATTGCTTATCATAGTTGCATATCTGAAGATCACTTGAATAATCGACCAACAAATAATATATTCGTTAGACTTCTTAAAGTCAAAGTCAAAATACTTTTAAAAGTGTTTGCGTAAATGAAATATACATTTCCTTTCTGCATGTATACATAAAAGAGTGGAGTTCATATAAAGTACTTCATGTAAATGTTGCACCATTTACATGAAGTATTTTATATGAACTTCTCAGCGTCTTGGTTTAGCAAAAAAATTTGACGCATTAAAAAAAACAAAATGTTTCTCTCCGTGTTTAAAAAAAAATGACGCAGTTAATTGGACGAGAAGCAAGCAAGAATAACGTTATTTAACACGTTTATCGTATTTTATAGTTGTCTTGTTCAGAAGCTTCTGAATAAATAAACTTTTGGTTGAGAGATTGTCGCAAAAAATAGAATAAAGTCTTTGTTTAAAGTAGGGAGTTTTGTCACGTGACATTGTATTGCGGAAAAAAATATACCGAACTTTTTTGAAAAACTTCGTCCAAAAAACGCAACAAATGATTTTATGTAGGTGTCGAAGAATAAAAACCCACCCATGACGACTTAAAACGACTCAAAACGACTTAAGTCAGCACGATGAGCAACATAACAAAAAAACGAACATAAATCTAAAGACTTTTATTTACACAAGTAAATGAGATCAAATAATATTTTAACTGATAAAAAAGAAAATTTTAATTGAAATTTGACTACAGTTAAACATATTTTGTTTCATAAAATTAAAAGTCAATATTCGTCAAATAAATTCAACTTTTCCACACTAATTGTACTTTTATTAATATGCACTCCTTTCAGTTTTAGTTGTGTCTTAGTTTAATTGGTCATTTAGCGCTCCTGTTTACTTTGTCAAAAGTTGTTTCTATTTTCTTAAGTGATAGAAAGTACCAGTCGGAACATCTAGTTTCAATTTCGGAATTAAAACCCTTATAAACGCGTAATCGTCACGATCCAAGCGTAAACCAACAACACGTCGATTTCACGGGAATTTTACTGGAGTTTGACACGTTTTTCATGAAGTTTTAAACACGTGTTTATTGAGGTTTTAAATACGTGTCTTATAAGGTTTCAAGCACGTAATAAATGAGGTTTCAGTTTGGAACTTAAATCTAGATCAAACACGTGTACGAGACGGTTTAAACGTAACCAAAAAACACGTAGATTTTACGTGAGACGGTTTAAACGTAACCAAAAAACACGTAGATTTTACGTGAGACGGTTTAAACGTAACCAAAAAACACGTAGATTTTACGTGAGACGGTTTAAACGTAACCAAAAACACGTAGATTTTACGTGAGACGGTTTAAACGTAACCAAAAAACACGTAGATTTTACGTGAGACGGTTTAAACGTAACCAAAAAACACGTAGATTATACGTGAGACGGTTTAAACGTAACCAAAAACACGTAGATTTTACGTGAGACGGTTTAAACGCAACCAAAAACACGTAGATTTTACGTGAGTTTTACAAGTTCTGTCACGTGTTTATACTATAGTTTCAATCAAGCAAACTTTTAAAATCATTTTAGTTTATTAGAATAACTTGTTCGTTTAAGATTATCATTTTCAACGTACAACTTATATTACAATAAAGAAAACAAATTATCATAATAAAGGAACATTAATGTTCCTTTCATTATTTACTACATATTTATAACATAATTTTACTTTTCTTTATTTTCTCCATAAAATTAACGTAGCTATATTTCTTCAAAAATTTTACTTAAAAAATATATATATATGTATATGTATGTATATATACACTTACATAAAGATATATGCATATATATTGATTAAAAAAACGAGAAACAAAAGAAAATGCATAAATTGATCAGACTTTTGGCAGAAAGTGCTCTTTTTATTCCTTATGGCAGTAACGTAAATCGAGGCGTTTTCCGGCCGGTCGACGTACACGGCAAATGCCATCGCTCCCAATGATGTTGAACTTCGATTCATCACTGAACAGGACAGTTCGTCATTTCTGCACATTCCAGTCAATATGAGATGTAGCAAACAGGAGTCTTTTCTTCTGTTTTTTTAGTGAAATCAGCGGTTTCTTTGCGTCGAGAAAACAATCCGACTTCAACAGCACGTCGTCTGATTGTTCGGTCTGATACAGGCAGCTCTAATTGCTTTTGTATTTCGACTGATGATATCCAGGGATTCTTCTTGACGGATCTGGCGATCATAGAATCCTCCATATACTATATATATATCTCTATATACTATATATATATATATATATAGTACTGTGCAAAAGAAAGTAGCACCTAAGAGAATTTTTATATATTCAAGATAAAATGTCAAACAAATTGAAATTAAAACAAAGATATATGTACAAACATATTTTTTATTAAATTGTGTAATATAATACAAGTTTTATTAAAAACATTTAAATTTGTAACTATACATAGAGAATTAATATTTAGTGTGACCACGATTATTTACAATAACATCTTGGAGCCTTTTAGTTATACTTTTATACAGATATTCAGTAAATGTGATGGGGATATTATAACATTCTTCTTTTAGAACATTCCAAAGTTCATTTACATTCTTTGGCAACCTTTCCATCTTCTTTCTGTCAAAGCAGTCCCACACATGTTCGATTATGTTCAAATCAGGGCTCTGAGGAGGCCAAGGCATGGTTTTAAGCACTCCATCCTTTTCCAGATTTGACAAAATAATTTTTAACTAATTTGCAAGTATGTTTGGGATGATTATCCTGTTGTAGGATAAAATAATCCCCGATCAGTTGTCGTCCAGAAGGCACAGTATGATTATGTAAAATATTTATATATTTTTCACCTGTAAGCTTTTCTGTTATTCCAACAATGTCCCCTACCCCTTTTATTGAAATACACCCCCAAACTTGAATATTCCCCCCACCATGTTTGATAGTTGATGCTAGACATGGCTCTTTCAATGCCTCTCCCTTTCTTCGCCTAACATTCTGACGTCTATTCGTCCCAAATATTTGAAATTT
Organism: Hydra viridissima; assembly: GCF_058129835.1. NCBI lineage: Eukaryota > Metazoa > Cnidaria > Hydrozoa > Anthoathecata > Hydridae > Hydra > Hydra viridissima. The sequence goes on from NW_028324300.1 coordinate 39,930,820, forward strand.
AGATTCGTCTGTAAATAATACCTTGTCCCATTGATTTTTCTGCCACTCTTTGTGCTCTCTGGCGAACTTTAATCTTTTTTCTTTATTACCTTTGCGTAGTAAAGGTTTTTTAATAGCTACACAGCCTTTTAATTCAGATTTTATTAGAGATCGTCGCACAGTAGATGCATGTACTAAAGTTCCACTAGCTCTTTTAAGATCTTGAACGAGTTCTGCGCTTACTTTCTTGCGATTTCGTAGCGCTGTTATTTTTAAAAACTGTTCATCACATAGGCTTAACTTCTTGGGACGACCAGACCTCTTTTTATCCACTACATCACCAGTTTCATTATATTTTTTAACTATTTTTTGAACTGAGGCTCGTGAACAATTCACACATTTGGCTATTTTAACTTGACTATAGCCCTCTTCATGTAAAACAATGATGCGATTTCTGTCATTTATTGATATCTTTGGCATTTTATTAGTACTGAAAAGTAATTTTATTATAAAACAAAACTTTTGAAAAAAAAAAAATTTTTTTAGGCGAAAAAATCTGTAATTAACGCGAGAACTCAACAGTAACTAAAAATTCTTCGCCACATTCTTATTTATCAAAAAATATTTAACAATAATGAATTTAAACAAAATAAATAAATAGTACAGTGATTGATGTAATCAATTTCTAGTGTTGATCCTTGTCCGCAATAAATGAGCAAACATTATAAGTGGGTGAAAAATGATACGAGTTGAAACCATCTAATAAATATTAATAATATTATATTATTAACGAAATCATTAACTAAAATAAATAAATATAGTTTTATTTAAAAGAATATCTTAGTTTAATTTAATAAAAACTCAATATTATTTACTTATATTTATTTAAATGTGCATTTTTTTAAAATTTTCTTAGGTGCTACTTTCTTTTGCACAGTACTGTATATATATATATATATATATATATATATATATATATATATATATATATATATATATATATATATATATATATATATATATATATATAAAACGAAGAAATAACAACTATGAATGGTACTTAAAGCTTAATGCCGAACGGCAATCATCACCCATGAAATACAAATCAAAAATATAAAAACCGTTATAAAATTACAAAAGTTACTGTTGTGTGCTCTGACGTCATAATAGAAAGAGACGAGGAAAGGAAATAAAGAATAAGCGTCTGCGTCTCGTTCTTTTATTCGAGACTAGACGATCCTAAAAGCTTTGTCCCGATTAGCGATAAATATCGAGACAATTTTAAATTTTCAGTCGAAATCTGAGCCGATACCAAGACGAGACGAAATGTCCCGGACAAAAAAAGAGCTTTACAATTTTCCGGAATTTACATCTTTTTAACGGGACATACTAGTTAATCCTTGATGTGAAATTTAAGTAATGAATTTCTGGCACAATTACCATTATTTATTTCAGCTGCTATTATTGATATTGTTATACCATCTATATAAACACAACTTTATCTATATTAATGGTAGCAACTAAAATCAGGGGGAAAAAAATACTTTTAGGATAGTATTTTCCACTAAAATATCGTGTAAGAAGGGGATAAATATGTATCCAAGGGCTAAGTTTCTGATCATTTAATATTGTTTATCGCTGAGGTCAGCATTCACTTCTAATGCAAGAGTTTGGTTTACATTCATATTTAAGGGAAAGGTTCTAATTTTTTTTGTTTCCTTTGCTCTCCAAGGACCACCCTTCGTTTATGGGATTTTCCAGAACCAAAACGGGTACTTTTATTGGTCAAAAAATTTTCTTGAAGCCATTGGTATTCTTTTTCTATAAAAGAATCATAATTTCTACCACGTTGTTTTAGTTTTTTCTTCACTTTTGAAATAAATGTATCTAAAGTAGCATTAATTTATGTTTTCGTTAAGTATATCCTTCCAAAATCGTAATTTATCCACTCCTAATTCACGTATATTCAGGATAAGATGTAATCTTTTTGTTGTTGTTGTTTTTAAAATCATTAATATATATCAGAAACATTTTTGAGTACTTTATATCATTTTTCACTTTACACTGGTTGACATTTTATGCTATTACTTATTTTACAATTATCACATTACGTTTCCTATAACGTTTCCTATAATGCTTAAGAAAATAATGTTACTTGTATATTGCAGGAAATTTTGAAGTTGTTAAGTAATGCTATTTCAAATATCTAGTACTTCTTGAATAGAAAATCATCATTCAAATAAAAACATTTTAACAAATTTCTAAGTAGCATATGATGACAAAAGTATGTTTCTTGAAACTATATTTCATATGTTGAAACAAGTCATACAAGTAAAAAACTCAAATTCAAGAAATACAAATGTCAATTAGTCCATGAAAACCTTGTTTTCCGCCATTTTCATTTATTATGTTAAAAGATTATCTTAAAATTAAATATAGACTTTAATTTAGATTAAAAGTTCTCCATTTTTACTAAAAAAAAATCTCTCATTTTTTAGATTTCTTTGAAAATAATGTTAAAACTTTTAACTTCTTTTAAACATAAAATTTAAAATATAAGTAATATGTAAAAACTGTTTTTACTTTTTAAATAAATGATCATTCTAATCTAATATTATTGAAAAAAGGGCACTATATTTAAAAAAGTGTTGTGAGGGGTTTATTGCCATTTTTGTCGTTGTTTTGAGTCACTGTGCGTCATTTCTGGCTTGCAAAATAAACTTGATTGGCAAAAAATTTTCTTCACTGCGAAAGCGCGAGTTAGATATCTAGTTAACATAATTGATCTGTCTCGTAACGTGTCATGATTATCCGGGACACCACTTTTAAATTCCGAGACAAAATTTATCTCCCAATTTATAACTTTATTCCGGGACAACCCCTTCCTTTGTCTCGTTATTTTTTTCCGGGAAATTTCTCGTCTCGTTACGCTTGTCCCGGTTCATTTCGAGAAATCGGTTTCAAGACGCAGACGCTTGATAAAGAAAGAAAGAAAGAAAATAAACAAAGAAGGAAAGAAAGAAAAGAAATAAATAAAGAAATAAAGAAATAAAGAGATAAAAGGAAAGAAATTTGGAAAGGAAAGAAAAAAGAAAGAAAGTAAAAAGAAGGAAGAAAGAAAGGTAGAATGAAATAAAGAAGGTAGGAAATAAATAAAGAAAGGAAATAACGAAATAAAGTATTCAAGAAAAAAAGAAAAGAAGGAAACCAATAGAGAAATAAAGAAAAGAAAGAAAGAAAGAAATAATTTAGGCCTAGTCGCCAGTGTCAAATTTCGAAAGAAGAATTTTGTTTCTGTGCCTGCGTTTTGAAGCCATTTCGTTCCTCTTATTCAATAAGATACCTTCTTGCAACATTATAATCATGTACTTCTCATGCAGGCATAGCATGCAACATTTTGTGGCCGGGTTGTACGGTTTGTAGTGTTTGATAATTTTGCACTTAACAACAGGCGTGAAATTTTCTTCTTTTATCTTCTATATCTCTTTAGAAAATTCCGTATCGTTCTTGTACTTTTCAATATTAAAAGTTTTTTGGTGGTTTACATACCTTAATTTGCAATAAAACTTAGTCTCGGATTTCTTTGTAAAATCTCAATTCTGTTGTCAATATAAATGTGTGAGCGTTTTCTTATTGTCTTTTTTATTTTTATAAAAAACCAATCAAACACTAGAAAGTTAGTAACTAGAAAGTTTCTTATTTCAAGGAGGGGGGGAGGGTTCTTTTTTACAACTCTAAAAGTCTCTACTAAAAGTCTCTTAAGAGTTTCTTAAGTTTCAGATAAAATAAGTTTCTTATCAAAAAGTAACTTAATACTCCGGAAGATTTTGAAGGTTTCTGAAGATTTTGGGGCTTCTTGTTCAAGTTTCTTATAAACAGGTTTCTTATAAAAAAAACAACAAAAAACAATAGCGTGTAATATTCAAATATAAAAATATGTTTTAGATACAAACGTTATATATATTTTTAGATATAAACGTTATATATATATATATATATTTAATATATGAACTTCAATAAATACGAATTCTCTCAATACTAATTTTTTATTTTATCTAAGAAATTTTCGCTAGATTATTGGTACTAGCATCTTCAGCTTTAATTACAAGTTATTAATAAATTAAATTACAAACAAACTTTAACGGTAACGTCACTTTTTAATGGCTTCTTTAAACTTCGCTTTAATTGGGCTTCTTTAATATTACGTAGGTATAAAAATTATGGCGTCCAGAATTTCGTTTTTACATATTGACCGTCATCTAAATTCATACCTCCATTTTTAAGTCCGCATTTGTTGAATTGAATTTCGATTGCCTCTCGAACTTTTCTTTCAAGTTTTTTGGCTTCTACTTTTAACGTCTTTACTTGATCCCATTTTATATTACATGAACATTTAATTTTATGATGCCCAATTGCAGATTGTTCTAATTTTTCTTCAAAAACATTTTTTTGGTGTTGTTTTGTTCTTGTTGCTATTTTCATTTTTGTTTCGCCGATGTATTTTTGTTTACACTCGCATTCTATTAGGTTGTAGCAATTCGTATTTATTGAAGTTCATATAGTAAATTTATACAACTCTCATACAAGATGTCGTCATTTTAAATATATATATATATATATATATATATATATATATATATATATATATATATATATATATATATATATATATATATATATATATATATATATATATATATATATATATATATGCCTTAATATATATGTTTATAAATTCATAAATTGCTGGTATGAAAGTACAAAATGCAAGTTTTCTGTAAATACTTTTTTATTTCTACTCGTAATATTATATTTAGTTTGGATAAGATGTTTTTTTCTCTCTAATTGCGTAGCTATCTTTTTTTTATAAATAATAACATACACAGCCGTGTAGTAGGCCATGATAACATACACAGCCGTGTAGTAGGCCGTGTAGTAGGCCGTGTAGTAGGCCATGATTGTATTTAAAAAAGAAATTCAAGCTCTAATTAATATTGAAATTGGAAAAATTAGAGAGCAGATCGCATCAGTTACACCAACCCAAGCTTTCTTAGAAAGCATTGCGATCGATTTACAACACAAACTTTATTTGATGTCATTAACACTTATTTGATGGCAAGACTTTTATTGCTCCTGCTGATTCACCGTCCTGTGTCATTTTTGATGCTAGGATAAAAGCTATATAAATGACATAAAATTGAAAAACCTTAAAACAAATGAAGCAATATAAATATAATGGATAATTTAAAATCACAAATGAATGGAAATACTGCAAGGTAATATTTCAAGACTCCAGCTTTAGCTTCATCGGTAATTAAAATTAATTACGCTTTAGTTAAAAATTTCTAGGTTATTTTGTGAACACTGACCGGTACAAAAATATTTATTTGGTACAATATTATTATTACTTATTTGGTACTATAATATTTTTATTTATTTTTTACTTATTTAATGCTGAAGCGTTTAAAAGTAATGCTTTAGATAGAGCAAAACTGAATATCGAGTTGTACAATATGCCATGCAGCACAATACAATATGCCATGCAGCACAATACAATATGCCATGCAATACAATATGCCATGCAGCATAATGAAAAGTTTTGCAGGAGGGTTATGGAAGGGGTTTTAACTAGGTCTGCTACAGTGTACATTTAATTCAGATGATGAACTTGGTGTGCAAGAAATAATAGGATGAAAAATGATAGAAAAAGAATTTTAATCATTACTAAAATTAGTGCGAGGAGGGAGAACTAAATTAAAAACAAAGTTTAAAAAAACGTACACAAGAAAACTCATCAATTCTTCATATAAATAAACAATAAAGCAAAAGAAGAAAAATTAAATACAACTAAGAAAAAACCTAAACACGAAGATGCATAAACGATAAAGCGTAAATAATATAAATACAACTGGGAAAAGACGCAAACGCGAAGACTCATTAACCTGCCACATAGATAAAAGATGAATAGGTATTGCAACAGAAAAACAACCAAAAACAGTAAAAATTCAAAAAAAAAGTTGGACGGATGAGTTGTGGGGTTGGAAGGAGAGAAGAAAGGAAGACGGAGTTTTAAAAAGAAAGTCTTTAGAAAGTTTTGAAAAAAATTTTAAAAAGAGAGAGGATTTTGTGATTAAAAAATACTTTGATGAACAAGCAGTTTTATAAACAGTTTAATAAGTATTTGAGTAAAAGAGGAAAAAAAAAAAGAAATGTTGATTAAAGAAGAACAACCAGAAGTTTCAAACAAAGGAGAATAAAAGAGAACGAAAAAGAGGAGTAATTGATATAAACAGTATTGAACACTGCAAGAACCGTAAGAGAATATTGTTTGCGTTATATAAACGTTATGAACAAGAGTGCTAACCATTACACACCAACAGAACGTTTATTGAATTATATTTTATAATAGAATATACTAAGGATAGTAAACAGAATCTTAACCTTTTAACGATTAAACCTTGCCCATTTCTAACTTAAATCTTCCCCAAACCTCGCCCTTTCCTTCCCAAGTAATCCCCACACCATCAACCTCAATCCCAACCTTCCATATACCTTTCCACATTAATCTAGAAACCAACCCATCCCTACTTCCTTTAATCCTAAACCTTACTACATAGTAAGGTTTAATAATAGTTAAATAATGAATAAGTTATATAAAAAAAACGCCGCCCTCACAATAGTTTTAAAATACTTCAGAAGAATTATTGATAGAAAAGGAATTTCCTGATGGATCTTTGTTTAAACTAAGTTGTCTATAAACACACCACAGCAGGCGACCCTACACAAACCATTATAATTTGTATAAAAAGCAAACTACTCATGAAAACAATAATCAATAATCAATAAAAAATTTACCAAACGTCTCTTAAACATTCAAAATACAATTCAGTTCACCTAAGAAAAAAATGCACCAAGAAAATAAAAAAAAGTTTTTCACAAAAAAGGTCGTCAAGAACGTTTTTAGAGTCAATCAAAAGGAAAAACTATAAAATATCTGAGCTTCTAAGATTCACATAAAAGATTAGTCAAATAAAAGATTGGACTAGTGTATCCAAAGTTTCAAAATAATAACATAAAAAGTAAAAATAATATAAATAATGAAGAACTTAATTATTCAAGCCCATGTAAAAGAGCGCTCTCACTCTCATCAAGACTCTCTTATTTTACTTCATACCTTCGAAAATAACCAATTAAATTTTCATCAAAATCCTCACAGGCACAAAAAAGGGATTCAAACATGTCTTCTACATCACGACTGTTCATTTTCCAGTTAAAAAACTCCACCAGTTTTGACTTTTCATTGTAAATATTTTTTCCCAAATACAGTAATAGACGTTTATAACTCTTTAAAGAGTCTTTCAACTTCTTATACTTGCCAATCTTTGGATTTATTTTGAAAAACTTTTTTGCTAAATACATATTTTCTACCTCCAATGCTGCTGAAAATGCTGAAGTACCAAGGTAATTGAACTTAAATGGATCAACACCATTTGCAGCAAGAGCGAGTGCCTTTTCATGATCACTTCGATTACAAGACATTGATAGCCAAATCAAGTTATCTGCATCATTAAGCTTTCTGCGCTTAGTTTTTTTTTCTTTTGGAAACCTGATTGTAGCAGATATTAAACTAGTTGCATATTGTCCACCTATTAGCAGAAGAAAGTAACTATTAAATACTATAAAAAAGTACAGCAACACATTGTTGTCTGATTTTGTTGAGTTGGCACTTTGTTCAAAAGTTTCATTGTGATAATGTGTGGTTGCAGTGTGTTCAAAACCTTCATTCTTATGAGAAATGGCTCTGTCGCTCAGAATAATCACTATTATCACTATTATAAAACTCATTTTACTTTTATGAACCACAATGACGTAATGAGTTCTCTGAATTGCTTTAAATATTTAAACTTTTAGGTTTCTAAAACAAAAATAACAAAGTATGCACACTTAAAAATTTAAGCCCTTATCTACACCTTAAAAATTAACTTGTTTTTTTAAATGATAAAATTAAAAACAACTTTTAGGATTGCCTAATATTTATATAAATAAAAAAAACAGATCCTTTATTGTTTGTCACTGCAATATTTTAAAACGAAGTTGAAAACTGAGAAAAAAGCTTTACAGAGATGACACTACTACACTTACACGCTATTACTCCCCCCCCCCCCCCTCCTAATTTTATGATTGATTCTGATTGAGAATTTTATGTTTATGTGCTATTACTGAGTGAAACAAATTGACTGGCAATACATTGTCAGATGAATATCCCTCACAAAAAGAACAAGAACGTGTTGCAACTGATGATCAGTTTTGTTGAAAGTTAATGTTAGCGTGGTTAATATCAGCAATCCAATAAGATCACCAGAATAGTAATTCCCAACTAAATTTTCCTGAACATTCATTTCATCAAATAATTTGAGGGGAAAGAACATCAAATTGTAAGACACAGTTCTTTTCCAGAAAAATCGTTTACCTTTAAGCTTAACACATAAACGATATCTTTATAAAAAGCGTTTAAGAAATTACAAAAGTATATCTTGGTCGGATATACTTTTGTAATTTCTTAAACGCCTTTTACATGGTCGAATCACAAACCCAGGCATGAAAGATGCCATCGGCGCCAACTAAAATAGGGAACGAAAAGTGCCAAAGTTTTGTTTTCAACCGCAAAGTATCGTCAGCCTGATTTCTACCATAAAAAAAAAAGATTTTTGCTTCATTATGGATGCGAAAGTTCTTTCGAGGGAAATCAGACCAACAAACGAGCGATAAAGCATGTTTTTCTTGTGAAACATGTCTTCTTGTGAATTTTAATTTTTCAACAAAGTTTTTGACAATATTTTTAACATAATCTTTATTTTTAAAGAAAAAAAGTATATGAAAAAACGAACTTTTATCGAATGATAAAAATGGAATTCTGTGATGTTCCTTGCAAAAATAAACTTTTTTGAAAAATTCCTTTTTACAAATATAGTAAAAATATTTTACAGATGTAATAAAATTTTACAGATATTATTTTACAGATATAATAAAATTGTTTTCAAGAGGAGTTAACTTCTTGCATTAAAAGAAAGTGAATAGTTTAAAATGTTTACTTTTTTAATATTAGCAGTTTTAGTTGCTTTAAAGTTCATTGCAGTCCATAATTAATAAAAAAACTTTGCAACTTATTTCATAAATATTTCAAAGATATTTTAGTCAACAAAGTAAAAAATCAAACTGGCGTGATAATAATTAAACGTGATGTTTCAATCAAATCATGTTTCCAGATGGCGGATATTAGCGATTTGTGTTATATTTTTGTACTTTCAACTTCAGATTAGAGCAGTTTCCAATGATTTTGAGACCTATGTTTTTACACGATTCTTAATCAGCATAAAATTCTCTATCAGAATCAATCGTAAGATTAGGGGGGTAAACAAAGAGTAGTAGCGCCTTTATATATATATATATATATATATACACACACACACACACACACACATATATATATATATAAAGGCGCTACTGCATTTTCTCCCCCCTCCCCCCCCCCCTCCCTAATTTTATGATTGATTTTGATAGAGAATTTTATGCTGATTCATAGAGATAAAAATTTAGACCTGAAAATCAACGAAAAGTCTTCTAATTCGAAGTCAAAGTTTTAAAAATTCCCACTGAAAACCTTAATATTCTCTATTTTGAGAATAACACATAAATGATGTTTTTGTCACAAAAAGCAACACAAAAACAGCATGGTTTTTACGTTAAAAGGTCGTTAAATTTACCTTCATCTTGCAATTTTTGCGCCAGTTATTTTTATCTGGTACAAAGGAGAAGCATGTTTATAAAGGAGAAAATTCTTTCGTGCTAAATTACAGCATTGCAAAATCGAAATTAAAAACGGGACTATAATAAATCATAATGTCAAAAATTAATTATAATAGATTCTGATATTTCTGACGGAAAATGCTCTATTCGATAACATCGTTGTTTATACGTACATAGTACGTATAAACAACGATGGGTCTGTAAGCTAAATGCCTAACAAATAAATTGACTTTTTTGTGGCTATGAAAAAGTTTTTTGGTTTACTAGACAACAAATTATAAAACAAGTAATGCACTTTTGTAACAACTTTTAAAAAAAAAAATTCAACAGTTTTGTTTCCTAAAAGAAGAATTTTGGAAATTTAATTCATAAACGTTTTATCACATTTAAAATTTAAAAAATAAAACTCATAAAGCGTTGTCTTTATGAAAAAAAAAAAACAGCATACGAGAAGATAGTAATTATTCATCGATTTGTCTATATTCTCACGTTCTGTATTCGACCTTGATTTGAAATCTTCAATTTCATTTCATTATCACACTTTAAAATACTAATAATTTCGCTAATGGAAACAAGCTTTGTTTATCACGCAAGGTAACTGGAATTTTTTAAACTTTAACTTCGAAGTAGAGCACTTTCCGTTGATTTTCAGGTCCATGTATTTATATTTTTCTGAATCAACATAAAATTCTCCATCATAATCAATCATAAAAAAAAAACAAAAAAAAACTGCATATATATATATATATATATATATATATATATATATATATATATATATATATATATATATATATATATATATATATATATATATATATATATATATATATATAATATATAAGAAAAGTTTCTTAGAAACAACACTTTTTAAGCAACCCAAAGTACTCTAAATTCAATTTGAAAAAATAAAAAATCTTACGAAAACGCTACCATTTGCTTTTTTTCTAATTAATCAAGAATCAATACCAAAAAAATAAAAGTAATTTGTTCAGAAATTAGTTTTCACCGCAACGTTCAACCAACCTACCGTAAAAACAATTCTCAATTAAATAGGGTTTAATTGACGTTATAAAAATAGTTGTCAGGTAAATAATGGAAAATTAATTAAGTCAATATTTGTTATTTTTCCTTTATTTTTATTTAAGTTAATTTCCTAAAATATAGGAAATGCTAAGCGAATTATTTAAACAATGACGAAAAAGGTGATAATGATAGTAATTGGATTTTGATTAGCAAAGAGGACAAAATCAATTGTAATTAAAGTATATTTAATTGCCATAGCTTACAAAACTTTGGGCTATTGTAGGTCGAGTTTGTCATGCACTCTCACTTAGCGGAACGTTATTGATTTAGCGTCCATACAATTTAAACAAGTGTATTGGGCTTTATTTTTCCCATGGGGGAGAAGGAGGAAGGAGGTGGTAATATTCTTGGTGAGAGGGATTATTGATTTGAATGAAGAACTGAATACAGCATTTTGATTCTCAGAGAAAAAAAATGCGTAGCAGTGGTAACAACGTTTTTCTTAGAAGAACCTTCACTACCTTCAGCAAAAGTGGCTGAAATCTTTCATTAAAACATGTGACTTTTTTTTTTGAAACTTTTAACGGTCACGAGCATGTTCAAAGTTCCAAGTTTTTTGTAGATCTCGCGTTAAAACAATAGAAGTTGTAAATCACGTGGCTCTCTAATGATCAAAATCTGTCAACTGAACCAACTTTAGCATGCTTTGAAAACAGACATAAAAAGGATTTCTGTGATATAAGTTTTAAAATCTGCAAATATCAAGAGCAAACTTAGTAAATTTTTGTTTTTTTAGTCACTTTCTGCTTGAGCTTTTTCAAGCTTGAACAATTATAAATATTAACTAGATGTCTGACTTCACAAAAATTCCGTAAGAAAAAGTCAAGCTACTTTTTAAAGTTTTAAAGCCTGTAGCCTTTATTTAAATTAACCATAACTCATTTTTGTTTTGCTTTGTTTTTATCGTTGCATCATTTCTGGCTGGCAAAACAAACTTGTATGGCCTAAAATTTGCTTCACTGCGGAAGCTCGAATTAGATATCTCATTAATATATATCATTGAGCTTGAATTAGTGGAGACAATGGCCTTCTTCCAAATGCTGTTTTACTTTGCAAAACTTATGTTATTGAATTAAATTATAAAGTTTCTTCGCAAGTCTGTTTTTTTTTTTAAGAAAATGACACAGTCTTAATGATTTTATAATTAATTTAAGAGAGTTTCAAGAATTAATAAAACGACAATGCCTCCCCTAGTTTTTGCGTTCTCCCTCCCAGGTTTTTTATTTAAAAAGTGAGACATCGACAATGCTTCCGACACCCCTATACTTCTTGGATAAATAAAAAAAAATTGTATTTATTGATCCTATTTTTCAAAATGTACCACGTACTCTCCAGCAGAATAGCATAACAATTGAAGTTGGCCGGCCAACAAAAACTTATTGTTCTAGTTATCCTAAAGCTAAAAAGTACAAACTGCAACATCTCCTGGAATCAAATAGCCAAGAGCTAAGTATGGTCACGATAATGATGCTTAGGAAAGAAGGAAAAAGAGATTCAGCTTCCATTGTAAAAGAACTTTCGGTTGCATCTCTGAATCAAGGTACAATTTTAAAAAAGACTGCTGATTATGTTAAAGTTCAAATCTTGAAATCATTGACTAGTCTTGACGGAGTATGAGTGTCAAACTATTAAAGATATATTGTAGTTACCACATTATAAGGTAGGTCACAAAATTTACAAATACGTGCTGATCATTGTCGACTTTCCTTCGCGATTAAAGAAAGTTGAAGCCCTGACAGAAAAAGCTCTGCTAAAGTAGCTGCGGCTTTAACACAAATATATAAGCTGGGACCTCTTATTTATCTAAACCTGCTACATGAAGACCCAGGTTAAAACTTAATGGGAACCTTTAGCCAGTAATTAGCTCAGCACAATGTGCAGGTGCGTTGTGGCAGGGTGGACACACACCGAGACCAAAGCATCGTTAAGCGCCTCAATAGGACACTTGAAAAGAAATTACTTTTACATCAGTGAGCAAAAGAGTTTCTGTTGAATGTATGGGACTTTTCCATACGCAATTTTGAATGGATGCGAGTTTTGCCTGAAATTGTGCTTACACACAACAATGAGCCGACTCGTCTCACGGGGAAGAAGCCTTCAGATGCAATAAAAGCCAAGGCGGTTGAGCGCAACCGCCCTCAACCGCCTTGGCTTTTATTGCAACCGCCCTCAATTATGTAACAAACCTGCTTTTCCAACTTTTAACACGTACCGTAGGACTCGAGTAGCCATTACTTTTACCAATGTGCTTGTCTGGTAGCTGTGCCAGCCAGGCAAACTGTAGGGTGGAAGTCGTCGTGCTACCAACCTCATTAAATCGCGCAGGAAAGTCGACAATGAGTCACTGAAATTATCATCGAAAAACTCCAAATTTCTTTGTGAAACTTGAAAATCTTCGACTTTCACCTGTTAATTGTAACAAAAAACATTTTTTGCGTTCCCCATAAAAATGATCTCAAAGTTATGCTTATGAAACCAAGAACCTTGTTTATGTAACCAAACCAAATGCAGAGTTCTTGAAGAATGATGCAAATAAAAAATCATGGTACACGTCATAAATACAGACAATCCTGAAATGTTTTAGGCAAAGATGGAGCAAGGGCACGTTACTTACATTTTGTGGTAATTATTTGTTATAATCATTTTAGTACGTTAATTACCACCTTTCTGCATGTATACATAAAATAGTGGAGACTGTTATATCATTAACATAAAGTATTTTATATGAACCTTTCAGCGTCTTGAATCAGAAAAAATATTTGACGCATTAAAAAAAAAATTTCTCTCCGTGTTCAAAAAAAAACGACACAGCTAATTGAACGAAAAAGCAAGAATATAGTAGTTTAACACGTTTATCGTATTTTAAAGCTGTCTTGTTCAGAAGCTTTTGAATACATAAGATTTTAGTCATGATTTTGTCGCAAAACATAGAATAAAGTCCTTGTTTACTGTGATAAGAAGCCGAATGTAGAGATTGTACAAATATTGGAAAGAACTCTTAATCTGCAAAAGACCTTCTCACAAGTAAAAAAACAACTTGAACTGAAAGAGTGAATATTAATAAAAGTACTATTAATATACAAAAGTTTAATTTATTTGAAACCAAACATGTTGAACTTAATTAATTTTCAATTAAAATTTTCTTTTTTATCAGTTAAAATATTATTTGATTTCATTTACTTTGTTGTAAATAAAAGCTCTTAGATTTATGATCGTTAATTTCGTTTTGTTGCTTATCGTGCTGATTTAAGTCGTTTTTTCAAACTTTTTTCAAAACTTCGTCATCAACGTGTTAAAACTTTCTCATGTTTTCATGGTATGATCTTATTGGATGACTCTTTTACTGTTTCCTTTATCATATTTTGTTTCTATTCTCTCAAGTGATAGAAATTATGAAGAAGTTTTTAAATATAAGTAGTTTTAGATAAAAAATTATTTGAAAGATTTAAATACCATGTGTAAAATCTCGAGGATTGAAAACTGATCCTTTGGAGAACTGATCCTTTGGAGAGACTATGTATTTAAACTAGTACAAAATAGAAGAGTGCTCTAAGCTGCTCCACCAACAGAATAAATAATAAAACTCATCACAAAAATAAGAAAAAAATCAAAATAAACCGAAATTGCTTCAATTTGCTTTCAAAAAAATCACTCTGTGAACCGGAGAGACCACTAGGCTTTTTATTATATCACTCTATCCAAACCTTTATTCTTTGCTTAGTATTGATGTGTATGGTTTTTGTGTTAAGGTTTGAAAAATCAACTTTTAAGTTTTCACATATATTCATCATGTACAACCAAATTGGACTCTCTTTCCATTAAAATCATTCGTTTTTTAGTAGACACCATTTAAGACACTTCTTAGGAATTGGACAAAGTAAAAAAATTTTTGCTAAAAAGTTATGATTTTTAATCAAAAAAATGTTAACAAAATTAGACAAAAACTCGGTTGAAAACCAGCGAAATTATTAAATTGCGTATAAAATGGTGGAGTGTTTACATAAAATGTCTGCTGTTTGTCTTACACAGTTCGGTAAAAAGTCAACTAAAGTTCAAAAGATCACTCCTGCAATTGAAAGAAAGCTAAAAACCTTCGTCTGGAATCAGTATAGTTTAGAAGTAACCAACTATCCCAGGATTATTTGTAACAATTGTCACAGAAACCTATGTAACCTCGACATGAACAAGGTGGAGTACCTGGCGAACTGGATAGAGAAGATATCCAAGGTAAAGTTCATATTAATCTATGCTTTGTTGTTTTTATTATTTATTAATACTTTCCACTTAATACTTTGTTTTATTTACAAACCCATTTTCTTAAATAAAAACATGGAGTTGAGAAAACTGAAAGTTTTTTAATAATACGTGCGTTGTTAAAAAATTAATAACATATGTATTATTACTTAAATAAACATTTAGTTTTAATGAACTTACTATATACTTAAATTTTAATCCTAGACAATAGACAAAAAGAACATATAGGATACTAAGATAATATCACTCACTCACCAGCAAATTATTTTTAGATTGATAGATTACATCTTAGAAGATCATTAAATATCAACCACATAGTAGAAGAAATTGTTGCTTTAAGTGATTCTGCTCCTGAACGTTTAAAGTCTTCCGGACTATGTTCTGCATGCTTTGGTTTTGTTGGTTAGAATTTTATTTTTATCATCATTATTATTATTGTTTTTTTTTTCATACTAAAATTGATTGAACAGAATAAAGTTTCTTTGGATAAAATATTTTTCTATTTGTTTTTAAAACAAACAAAAAATTTAGTTTTGTTTTTTTTTTTCTTTTTTAACAAAAAACTTTAGTGCAAGGAGTGACTCACATCTGTCCTGAGAGCAGAGCTGTTAACAGTCTCATTAAAGAGCAGAACAGCTTGGACCTACGTATTTAGAGCGTCTAGCCTCAGGGAAGTATTTTGAATGTTTTTTTTTTTTAATAAAAATGCATATTTAAAAAACCCAAATAATAAACATATTTTATTAATGTCTGTTGCAAGGTATACTTGAGCAAAAGATGGAGGCTAATAATATTTGTAGAGGACAGAAGTTTCAGCTGGTTACTCTAGGTTCTACTTTAAACATTGTGGTTTGGACTCCAGACAAGAAAAGTGACCAAGTTGAACCGAAACAGGTGTCCTTCGGTATTGTTATGGAGTTGGTTAAATTTCATGAGCATTTAAAGAATCACGCCAAGAACTTTTGTTCCAAATGCAGAGCTAGTATGGGAACTCAAACCTGCATTGAAGAAAAGATTTTTAAAAAAATCGAGGCTCTCCATACCAGGATAGATAAATTTTATACTACTAAAGAAGATGAATTCATGAATGGAGAAGAAGTCGTTATTAGAACATTGGTTCATAAAAAAGAAACATCTACATTTATACAGCGTATTATTACAGAAAGAGGAATAGATCCACATGACTCCACTTTAAGGATAGTTATGGATTCAGGTCAAGGATTCCTTTAGGTCACTGTAAATGTTCTTAATCCACAAGAAAAAACCCCATTAGATTCAGAGCTTGATGATACTGGTGTAAAGGTTCCTTTCTTATAGCAATTGTTGAGGGGGTTTCAGAGGGGTTAAAAGTACATATTGTGAAGTAAACTAATTTTAGCATTCAGATTTATAATATAAATAAATAACAAAGTTTTCTTATTTTTTGCTTTAAATTTAATAGGATAAGTTATAGCTGGTTTTTGAATTTTTTTTTTTTTTTAATTTTTCGAAAATTCTAACACCCTAGAAGTTTTAAATGTTATATATAATGTCTACTAATATATACCAAGCTACAGAAAAAGAAAAATCAGACCTGGGAAACAACTCAACCTGGCGGTCACTCTGGCCCATACTTTTGTAGGTATTATTATTAGTAACCTTTTCAGTTTGATTTAAATAAGCTTTTCAAAATTATAATAGGAGAAAATTGATTTTTTAATTCTCTCTCCTTACTTTTTTCATAACCTTGTGGCAGATTATGAAAACATTCCTAAAATGAAAGTTATTCTTGTTACTTGGAGCTCTTGAGATATTACAGAAAAAGCCAATTATGTTTTTAAAAAAAAATTATGGCAATGAAAATAAACGTTTTGACAGGATTATAGTCACTGTCCGAGACTTGATTTCTTATTGTATTAAGGGCTGCATATCAAAGTTAATGTTAAATACTACTTCCATTAAAATTAACTGCAGAAGTAATAATAAAATAAATAATAAAATAAATATCGACTCTCCGTGTCGAGTATGCTCTTCTGTACATTTAAATCTACTTCAACGGTTACAATTTGAAATGAATAGCCTCTCTACTTTGTTCAGCAAACTTGGATAGAGTTATGGTATTCATCGAAGGACACAGTTATGGTAATTAACAAAGGGCTGAAAATGACACAGCAAAATGTAAAATTTCCAACTTACTCAAATTACTTTCCATAGAACCTGTGCTGATCTTGGGTGAATACGAAGGAGTTATGGCGAATATTAGCAATTTTTTGTATAATTTCGTACTTTCAACTTCAGATTAGACCACTTACAATTGATTTTGAGACCTGTATTTTTATACGATTCTTAATCAGCATAAAAGTCTCAATCACGAATCAATCATAAAATTAAAGAGGGGAGGGGGGGGGAGGGGGTAGCGAGAGAAAGTGTAGTAGCGCCCAAATAATAAAAGTCATCAAGGTTTCTACTTTCTACCGCTCAATAAATAACTAATTAAGTATCTGCTACTGATGGACCTATAAATGATGCTGCAGCTGAAAGTGAATTAAACCCGGACACACCAGGATGTTGAATGTAATCGAAATGCTCCTTAAAATCTTCAAGAAGTGATCGTGAAACAGACTTGTCCTAAGAGTCCAAAAGAGCACGCACAATAAGGGACAAAAACAGCCATCGGTTTGCAAAGTATCTGTCTGCTATGAAAATGTTTCTAGCAAATTCCAGTATTTTATCCCTCTTTTTTTTTATCGTAATTTTCTACCAGTCTTACTTATGTCTTTGAAATGTTTTAAGTTAAAAATTACCGCAAAGGAAGTTTGTAACTACTCTACTTACGATATCCCAAACAGTTTGAAGACAATCTTTAATTATCGTTCATAATAAAAAAAACATTTTTTGGTTTTTATTTCGTTTTTTAAAATTATTTTTTAAGTTCTTACTTCGTTTCCATTATTTTGAAATGCCTTCGTTTTTATCTCCTTTTCGTTAAACAAAAATGTTTGACTTTTTGTTTTTTGTTTTTCTTAACGAAAATAATGGTCAACATTCATTCTATTTTTTATTAAAAAAAAATTAATGTTCTTATGTACATTATACAAAAAGATAAAAATAAATCCTTATTCATATATTAGTCAACTTAAAACTAGCTGCACTATTTTACAAAAAATATTGCATAATTACCAATGGTTACACGTTATATAGATCTCTCTCTTTCTCTTTCACATAATATATCCATACAAAATGAAAAAGCTTATAAAGCAGCACTTTTGTGATAAATATTTTTAAATTATCTTTTCTACATGATAAAACGTGATATAGATTCCTCAAGATCATTCAATTTTCAAAATTATGTTCTACAGTATTCTCATTCCCTAATTGTTTCCGAAGAGCAGAGCTGATTAGTTTTATCAACAGAAAGTTCCAATATGACTTGAAGTTCTTTTATAACCTGTTAGGATACTTGTTTTAATGATCTTCGATTTGCCTTACTATCAGGACATCCAAAAGTTACAACCGATAGGTTTTCACCAGTTGATAAAGAAGAAGTTGATCTATATGACATGCAGCCAGCATTCATCATATTTTTTAATAAACTTGAACCAACTTGTGCTTAAGCTTATGACAAGAGAAATCAAGTTTGCTGCAGCAATTGAAGAAGAGCAGTTGTAGGCGCGTCTAGCTGCTAAAATTGAAAAACGTTTTCCACAGAGCTTTGAGTTATCTGCTTAAGAAGATATGATTGGTTTGGTTTCACTAATATGGAGCATTGAAGTTGATTCCTAGGATATTTACACAGTTTCATCACACCTCTTGTTGAATTTATAGGACCTATTGTTGAATTCATAGACAATAAAGAGTTAGATCTTACTCCAAAAAATTCTCAGCAGCAGCAGCGGCAAAGGGCATCTTGTTTAAAAATAGCTGTCGACGGGCCATTTGTCATTGAACTCATAGTGGACTAAATCCAAAAAAAAGCACGGGTGTTTTGTTTTAAATGACACGATCAGATAAAAAAAATGTAATTTTGAGAAAAATGTAACTTAAATTGCAATCTTCAGAAAAAGCTATTAGAAAGATTTTTTTTTAGCTTGTCTTGAAAGTTGATTTGACAAGATCTGTTTCTCAAATAAATGTTTTTAAATTTCATTTGTATTATTTGATATGAGAAACTGGTTTATTTTTTGGACTTTAGGTTTAACCTTACGCTTTTGATTACCCAACAGTTTCAAAGTCGTCATTGCGACGACTTTTTTGTGACACGATATAAAACTTGGCGGTCTCTCTGTGCTTCACAATGATCTAAGTGTCTGCCTCTCGTGATTTTTTTATTCGAGACGAGACGAGACAATCCTAAAATCTTTGTCCCAAATAGCGATAAATATCGAGACAATTTTCAACATTCAGTCGAAATTCGAGACGAGACGAGATATCCCGGACAAAATAAAAGCTTTACAATTTCCCGGAATTTACATCTTTTTAACGGGACATAACGAGACATAACGAGACATACTAGTTAATCCTTAATGTGAAATCTAAATAATGAATTTCTGGTACAATTACTATTATTTAATTCAGCTGCTATTATTGATATTTTTATACCATCTATGTAAACACAGCTTTATCTATATTAATGGTAGCAGCTGAAATCAGAAAAAAAAAAATTTTTGGGATAGTATTTAACATTTTCCACTAAAATATCGTGCAAGAAGGGAATAAATATGTATCCAAGGGCTAAGTTTCTGATCATTTAATAATGTTTATCGCTGATGTCAGCATTCACTTCTAATGCAAGAGTTTGGTTTACACTCACATTTAGGGGAAAGGTTATCCAAAGTGTCTTTAACTTTTTTGATCTATAAAACATTTGACTTTTTTAAAAAGTGTAATTCTTACAGAGACTAAAATTAGAGCATTTTTGAGTACTTTGTATCATTTTTTACTTTACACTGTTTACAACATTTTGTGTCGAACCATTTTTTGGTAAACTAGAGGTACCGGTTTTCCCATTATATTCGGGATAAGATCTGATCATTTTGTTGTTGTTGTTTTTAAAATCATTAATATATATCAGAAACATTTTTGAGTACTTTATATCATTTTTCACTTTACACTGTTTAACATTTTATGTTATTATTTCTTTGACAATTATCACATGACGTTTCCTATAATGTTTAACTAAATAATGTTACTTGTATATTACAGGAAATACTGAAGTTGTTAGGTAATGCTATTTCAAATATCTAGCACTTCTTGAATTGTAAATCATTATTCAAATAAAAACATTTAAACAAATTTCTAAGAAGCATATGATGACAAAGTTATGTTTCTTGAGACTATATTTCATATGTTGAAACAAGTCGTACAAGTAAAAAACTCAAATTCAAGAATTACAAATGTCAATGAGTCCATAAAAACCTTGTTTTCCGCCATTTTCGTTTATTTTCATATAATAAACCACTCTTAACTAATGGCGGAAGACAAGGTTTTTATGGGTTGATTGACTTTTTTATTTCTTCAAAAAATATATAAAGTTAAAAGATTAGCTCAAAAGTAAATTTAGACTTTAATTTAGATTAAAAGTTCTCCATTTTTACTAAATAAAAATCTCTCATTTTTTAGATTTCTTTGAAAATAATATTAAAATTTTTAACTTCTTTTAACCATAAAATATAAATATAAGTTTTATGAAAAATCTGTTTTTACTTTTTAAATAAATGATCATTCTAATTTAATATTATTTAAAAAAGGGCACAATATTTACAAAAAAGTTGTGAGGGGTTTGTTTTTTTGTTGTTTTGAGTCACTGTGCGTCATTTTCTGGCTGGCAAAACAAACTTGGTTGGCAAAAAATCTTCTTCACTGCGAAAGTGCGAGTTAGATATCTAGTTAAATAAAATTGATCTATCTCGTAACGTTTCATAATTTTTTCCGGGACAAAATTTTTGAATTCCGAGACAAAATTTATTTCTCGATTATATTCCGGGACAACCTTTTTCTTTGTCTCGTTATTTTTTTCCGGTAAATTTCTCGTCTCGTTACGTTTGTCCCGGTTCATTTCAAGAAAACGCTTCCGAGACGCAGACGCTTACGATGATCAACAAGCAACACAATTTTTTCACTGTTTTTATCCATCAAATGCGACAAAAAAAAGACGACAAAAAAAGACGACAAATTACAAACGTTCTACTAACACAAATTACTGAAAAATATTGAAATCAGTTTGATGACGATGAAATCAGTCTGAAGATGATGAAAGAGAGTAGATGTCCATCGTAATCATGTGACAAAATTTCGTATCAAAATGATTGCACAAATAAAAACTGTATAACAAATAGCTGCACACATAGTTTAAAAACTGTAACAACTAAACTTATCTGCTAGTGTTTTTTATCCAAAGTTTTTTTATTCGAGTTTTGATAGTTAAATTATAACAGTTGTAATAGCGCATATCTAAAGTTTATATCAACAATATTAATACAAACACATTTGTTGATGTTGTATACGGTGGTTGGTCTTCTGCATGTTCCCCTCATTTACATTGTCTCCTTTTTTTGTTTAGTGTTATATTTATTTTGATTGTAAGTGTGTGTATAACAGTTATTAAAATGTGCACCTTTTTTTTTTGTGTCATGAAATCGCAAAATTGTTTCGCTAAAGAGACTATTTAAAACACAAATACAAGAAAAACTGGCGCTGAAAAAAACTTTACTGTTGGAATTTAAACTGATACAAAAGTCTTCTTAACTGGGATCTTTTAGAAAGATCTCTGTTAAAATGTTAGAAAAAGTTCTAAATCAACAGACGTTGTTAATTCATAAAAACCAATCATGAAAATAAAATTAAAAAATGTCCTTCAAAAAGTAAATTTAAGCAAAGACAAAGCTACTTGGCCATTTGGCCATGAAAAAATCGCGAGAAGTTTGAGTTTATTACTTAAGGTATAAAATATTTGTTGAAGGTATTTAAGATTTGTTAAACTACAAAACAAGTTTAAGAATAAAAAGCACCACCAAGAAATTTGAGTAAAAATGAATTAAAGTAATTTAAAAAGTAAACGAAACTTTAATCTCAAAAATATTACAATATTGTTAAAAATTAAAAGTGAATAAATGGAATGTAAAATTTTTCCTGAATAATTATTTTTAGTTACTGCAGTTGCAGTCTTCGACTTTTTTAAAATTCAGCTGCCCACTTCTTGCAATTGAAAATGAAGCCGCGCAACACTTTAACCTTTTTTATCTCATAAAAGATTTTTTAAACGGAAAAAGTGTCCACACAATGCTTCTTTCACGAAGAGGATTTTAAAATGGTTAAAAACTCTTAGTTTGGCTTTTAGATTTTTAAATGCGTTTCCAAAATTCTTTTTGAAAATTTTTTGTTGATAGAGCCGTCGCACAGTAGCTACTTGCCATGATGGTGCGGCAAGTATAAAGAAGTGCTCGAGCCTGCTAAAAGTTGCACTGTGCAGCACATGCTTTACGCTTACTTTTAACTGTAGGCAGCCTAAGTAGAGAGCTTGAAGTAGATGAACTGTCACTTAAATGTTGTGATTTTGTGTCAGCACTGTATTTCAAGGCTGAGCTGGTGGATGAAGAGCTGGCAAGCTGCGAAGATAAAAATTCTCTGGAAAATTTGAAAGCGAAGCTAACTCAGACGTACAATTTGATAGAGTTAGAAGATCAGTTCCCGTTAATGATAAGGGAGATGCAGAAACATCAACAAGCGACATTCAGTCACAGCATCAGCACCGTCATTTAAGTTTAAAACTAGCATGCGCAACCTTTGATGGAATTCATTTTTATGAATGATAATAATGCCTGAATTTACCTATTGTGTGAAGTACAGGTTGCACTAAAGAGAATTTGGAAAGCCGAGTTGTCTCTGGACGTAGACGAAATAAGCCTGGTTGATGAACTGGTTAAATTTGAACTTGAAAGACTTGACAAGTTAAAATATTGTGTTAAAAAGGCATTTCTAGATTTAGAATTGGATTCCAATTTTGATAATTCAGTTAAGATGAAAGAAAACGAATATCGAAGCATATCAGAATGTGCAGCACTTTTGACTCCCATTAAAGCAACTGTGGAAGCACTTTGTTGACGAGATGCAACTTTAATTACAGCTGATACTTCATTAGAGTTTATGTTGAATAAAATAAAACAACAACAATCCGCAATTGGAAAACAATTGTATACTGCTTTGAGTCACCGAATTAAAGAGAGGAGAACACCATTAAGCAGCACAGTTTATTATCTTCATAATGGCCAGGTTACTTCATTGAAAATCCCAGATGTTTTTGTACCAAATACAAGTGCCCAAAATAAAAAAATTATAATAAACCTAATAAAGCTTCTAAGCTCGGCAGATATAATTACATCAGCAGAAGTGAATAGTGATAGTAATGCTCAAATGAGCGAGACTTTATCAAGCAAGGAGTGTGAAAATAAAATCAAAACTGTTATTAAAGAATTAAATGAAGTTATGGAAAAAGGATTGGCAGTAACACAAACACTACTTATAAGGGTAGAAAGTATAACTTCTAAAATTCAAAGAGAAGTGTCGTTATTTGAAAGTGGTGCCACAAAGAAAATCATCTTCAAAAATCATATGATTATGTGTGATCTATACGGCCAACAAGTGTGTAGTCCGAACAACCATTCTCAGCGGCTGGCTTTTTATGCTCAACTACTCGAACGCGGTTAAACAACGAAATGATTGACGCTTTCATTTTTTTAAGGTGGTACTTTCAAAAATGAATACAATTCATGTATACTCATGTATATTCATATTATTTTTACTTATATTGTGTTATCTTTTTAATGCATTGTTTTATAATTTAAATTGCTAAGGTTAATTAGTAAATGAACTATTTTAGTTAACTAAAAAAGGAAAAATTATTAATTTGTTAATAATATAATTGTATTAACAATAATTTAATCATTTTTCAGTGTTTAATGAGTACTTAAAAATTTTTTCTTCACATGCTTCACCGCTAATAATTTTTTCCGCATCCTTATTAATCCTGGGATTTCCCGGGGATAAATACTTCAATCACGAAATTCCTGGATTGAGAATGTCCGGGATTTTGCCATCCCTTGTTGTAATAAAATTTACAAAAAATTATATGGTTTTTAATATAGACATTGTTTGAATGACTTAAAAACAATTTTTACACATTCACGGTATAAATTTGGATTCGGATCAAGTATAGTGATTCTCCCGGAAATTTATTCCCGGGAAAAATTTTATTCCAATTTCCCGGAATCCCGGTAAATTTTTTCCGGGATCCCGAGATTTTTGTACACACATTTTTAATTTTCCCGCCAAAGTCAGAATTTTTTGTTTTCCGGACCATAAAAAATATTGCTTATTGATATTGTTTACATATTGAAATTTATTGCAGCGCATTAGAAATTTTTAAAAAATGTCCTTAAATCTAAAATCTTCGAAGGTTTGGAGTTATTTTGAACTTAAAAAAGCAGACGAGGCACTATGCATACATGTTCCAGAAATATTACTATGCAAAGGTGGTTCCACTGTTGGATTGAAAAGGTATTTAGAAAATATCCTCGGCATTATTTTAAAAAAAGAAGAAGAACCATCAATTAAAAAACGTTGTCTACAATTAACAATCAATTTTATGACAAAAAATGTTTCATTGGGAGAACGATGGCCTAGTTTTGCTGCTATTGATGGGTTTTCTGTAAAAGCAATTACTTAATCGGATCAAATATGTTTTATAATGCGCTTTTAACTCTTCGTCCTTCCAGTGTTGAGGCTGAAAGGGTGTTTAGTTCACCTGGATTTTTTTACCAACTATAGAACTAGATTGACAGACATCCATCAAGATGCACTGGTTTTTCTCAGAAGTCACTTTAAAATCCTAAACAGTTAAAAAAAAATAAATAGAAATATAGAAAAGTGTGTTTAGTTATTTATATTTTCCCTGATAAATATTTTCCCAGGATTTTGTAAATAGTTTTCGGTATCCCGGGAATGGAAAATGGCCGGGAAATCGCAATCCCTAATCAAGTGTACAAAAATAGGATCAAGGGTGCATATATGTAGGATCAAGGGGCCATTATGGTATGCACCCTTGATCCCAATTGAGTGCTATTAATTTTTATTATTTTCAACTTATCTTAAATACTTTGGTCAGTAAATGATCATTAAATTATAATAAAATGTAAAGTTTGCTATCATGGACTATTACTTTAGAGGTCAAAGTGACAACATATATTCAGTCAATTGGCCGGATAGATTTTTAGAATCATTGGTGAATACTCTTCCCAAAAGTTAAAGTACAATTAAAATTTTCATTCTAAACATGTCTCAGCAATCCTTATGTGGAGCAACATTTAATATTTACAACAAAACTTCAAGAATTGCACTATGCATCCCTATATAGAAACAGAACTTTAGGCAGATTTTCGAAGAAAGTAAAACCATATCGCAAAATGAATCAATTTTAGGTCAATTGACGCAATTTTTCCTCAAAAAGAAAAGTTTAGGATTCTTATGTTTCAACTTTTCTGACAACTATTATTATTATTTTTTTTTTTTGCAAGCATAAAAAAAACATACTGTGTTGATTATGTAAAAAGACCACAGAAGTATCAGATTGGCTACCACTAGCACCTAAAATGTATTATTAATAAAATTAAACGATAACATTAAATATCAAAATTTAAAGATACACATAGTTTTTTCCGATATTTACCTTAAGAACAGTTATCACCTAAATCTTCTTGCAGCATAGCTTTTATATCTCTTGCATTTTGTTCTATTGCAGTATAGGTACACGTCTTATGTCATAAAAAAATAGCTGTATCCCTAGTATTTTCAGCAAAAGAAGTTAAAAGTCTATGACCTACTCGTGCAGTTTTATTGGGTTTGTTCCTCGCTTCAATGGCACTCTCAGACAAAGAGCCTACTGGATACTTAAAAAGAAACACCATGAACAACCATTCTATGCACAGACTGTGACATTTGAATGGCTTTTTAAAACTGATCGTTAGAAATAAGATCAAACAGACATTCAGATTTCTGCTTGAAAATTTTTACATCCGGTCTTGTGGTTGTGGTGTTCATATTAATGAGCAGGTCCCTAAATAGTTTGATCATATTGATATTCGAATTTAAAATTCTTCCAGTCACAGAGGGATTATTTTCTTTTAAGCATATTTGATACCACAGCATTGAGTGCTTTACCGTCATTAATTGTGGTTATGCGCGCAATGCACGTGTCAAAGGTGCGCGTAATAAATATTTTTGTTAACAAATTTGAATTCTTTGACCCATAAAACTATTATTTTCACATATAATATTTTTGTTTACAATATTTATCAAGTTTTATTGAGTTTTTACCGTTTATTGATCATCCTGAGCCACTGTGCGTCAAATTTACATAATTTTTTCACTATTAGAAAAAATATTTTGTCTGCTAAAAATTGCTTAAGAAAAAAAAGCGTTTTTAAATTTGTTTGAGAAAATGTTCCCTAAAGTTTACCGAGCTGCTCAACCTACCCCAGAGCACTATGGTTTCTAAGACGCGATTTTTTGGTATAAATTAATAACTTAAATTTGAAGACAAAACAGCTAATAATTTTTATTTCTCAAGATTGGCAGAATGTTCTAAATATTTCATAACTAAATTTTACATGATTAATATATATATATATATATATATATATATATATATATATATATATATATATATATATATATATATATATATATATATATATATATATATATATAATATATATATATATATATATATATACACATAAAATATATCATAAATCGAATTTTAATGTGCGGAATACTACATTTAGCGTAATTTTATCTATAAAAAAATCAAACAAAAAATTAAGTTTTTAGCTCAAGGGGAAGGTTATTTAGGTGAATTCACTTTTAATTTATTAAGTAAAACTTGACTTAATAATAACTTAGTTCATGTTTTTGCAATTACAATTGTTACCTAAGCAAACAAAAAAATTGCTGCGTGTCAAACAAACAAATATGCTTGTCGTTAAGTTTTTAAGTAAATTTTTTTACAAAATAAATCATCAATTTTAAGGAGAAATTTGTTTTAAATGCAACAAAATGAACAGTAAATAATTTTTAGAATGTAGGCGTATTCGTAGATACAGCATTTTTTAACGTTTGAATTTAATTTTCAGACATAGAACAAACTCCAAACATATATGTTTATACTTATGTTAAAAAAGGATGCTTTGCAAAAAATTACAATGATTGGATCCTGGGAACAAAAAGCCCTAAAGTTTTAGCTACAACTGCCCTAAACGTAAGAGCAACAAGGTGATACGTAATTTTTTTTACTATTCTCAACTAAATCTATATTCGTCGATAAAATTTAAAATTGACACAAAAATCTTTTAACGTTCGAAAACTATGAGCTATAAAAGTTTTACCTTTTCAACATCAAAAAATCGCTTTTTTCAAACATCAAAAAATAATATAACATAATGTAAAATAACATAAACCATTATGATTAATGTAAAAAATATTTAACAAAATAATTTTTAAATCTTTCTTTGTAGCGTTCTTTGAAACCTTTTTACGGCTCATCTGAACTACCTAAATTACAAATACATAAATTTATAAAAATTTACTACATATACATTAACAACCATTATTATTAATAACAACTAAAAATCACATTTATATTTCGTATTATTGAAGAAAATACCTGGAGAGTATCCTGAAGCCTGTCTCCTTTGTGTGTTCTCTCTATGAAATCTTGAATTGACTTAATGTGGCGTTCTGCACGGTCATTTACAACTGCAAGTGCTCTTACACACTTTGAAAAGTAAGTAAAAGACTGGGAAACTTCCTCATTTTCACATCCTTCGATGCCTTTTTCTTTCCATGGCCGAATTTCCTTCTTGGAGATCTCCAATAGCAAGAACAAAAGGTAGGACTGCTCGTTGACAAAGTCTTCTAATTTTGATGTAGGAATAATTTCAACCTTAGCTTCAGGTCTCTTTTTAATCAGACCTTTTAACTCCAGGATATCATAAGAAAGCAGTTTGTTTAACATGTTGGTCTTAACTTCGGTTTTCAGATCCTTATCAGCAAGAGCAAAAATGAGTTGTTGCGGAGACAGATACCAAGTGTGACGCTTAAGACTTTGATAAAGAACCTATTGCTACAAACTCTTTAAACTCGTCTTCTGTTTGTAACTGAAAAGCAATATCAAACGCCATTAAATCATTTGAAGGTGCTTGAGAAGCATTAGGGCTTTTTAGAAAGAAGAGTCCATGAAAAAATACTATGTAGTTGGTTGCGACTTTCAGATGGTTTATTGCATTTTTTCCAACTGTTTCGGAATCAGCAGAGTGGTACTTTTGAGTCATCTGAATAACCAGTACATATATACAGTCAGCCATAAACCTTGCTTCATGATGAGCTCCAGGCTGTTTAAATGAAAAGTTCGATAACTCAGCTCCTAGAAAAAATGCCATAAGCTCACAAAGATACTTGTAATCACCTCTCTGAAAAGTATTCTTATGAAGAGCTGTAATACAAAACTCTTTAGTATCCAAGGCAAGTTTGAACAGTAATGAGCCGGGCCTGAAAGCATCTTGAGACCAGTCAAACTTTACAATTCTCTCAAGTTTATTTACATCTTCGTAAATCTGCGGCCATAGTTTTTGGAGAATTACGTGAAGTTTTTTGCTGGGACTACTTGTAGGACCAAATATTTTTTTCATCACATGAGCCACGTGTCTTTCATAAATGTGATGTCTGCACATTAACCAGAGAACCGGTCTTTTAAGGGCATAGGAAATAATAATACTTACAGCACCTTTATTTTTACCAGTGTTACTGGATGTTGTGTCAGAACACAATCCAATAATCTGATCCTACATTTCATAGTATTCAAGCATTGTTTGAATTGCAATGCCTTGATCACTTCCCTTGGAGCTTTCGATTTTTAAGATGCCAAGAAGAAAGTCTAGTGGACCAGACTCTGGTGAAGATGCGCTGATTCTGCCCTCATATTTAGAAGTTGCTTTTTCCCAATCGTATCTTTTCAAACTCTTGGTATCGAAATGTACCACAACTTTTAAACCTCTTATTTTATCAATGTTTTCCTCCCTAATTATCTGTGCCTCAGACTCCACAACATTATGAGTTTTCCTGTTTAGAGTTGATCTTGATATCGAGATATTATCAATATTAACTCCACCAGCCTTGTAAAGAGAAGACAAAAGACACATACCCGGCCTGACTCCAATTCCAAATCTGGTCATAATTGGAATCCAATGGTTAAGAATATTTTCCATACTTAACTGAAGGCAAACTTTGATGTCACTCTGAAACCTTTTCTGTTTTTTCTGGACTTTAGCTAGAGGTAAATATAGTTCGTCGTACTCAGTTTGATTGTCACTATCTGTGCTAGAAAAGTCACTTTCCAAATAGCTGATCTCCTTTTCCTTACTTTTTTTCTCTATGTCTTTGGATTTTTTCAGACATCTTAATTATTTTTTCTTGTGCCCTGTGAGCATTTTCACAAAATGTATTGTCCTTGTTCCCAAATTTGACCATATCGCCTCTCAGACAAAGCCTCAAGAATTTTATGTCTTCCTTCTTAGCCTCATCATCCCTATTTTTATCACTTTTTATTAAATCAAATACGTTTGTTTTATTAATAGAGAAGAGAGCACTGCTCTCTTTCAAAAAAGTGTTCACCTTCTTTTTGTAGCTACCCTCTGGTAGTTCGAGTGTTTTTAGCATTTTTAAAGTGTGGTATTCCTTGACTTTTTTTGGTGATTCTGGTCTTGATAGTTTGCTCCGTCACAACGAAAACATCATTAAACCCAGCTTGCTCTCATAAATTGACAAGCTCTCTCAGAATACAGACACCAGTAACTATCGGCTTAGTATTCTCTCTGCACACTCCATTAGCAAACCTGGAGCATCTTAAATACGTCTTCCCGGAAGCAACTGGACAACCAATTTTGATGTTGATCTGTGTGGTGCTAAAAAGTTAAAAAAAAACAAAAAAAACATTAAAAAGTTAACATTAAACGTGTAAAAAATGTAATGCTTTTGTTAATTGCTAGCAGATTTACCTTATGCTTTTTTCGAGATTAAGCCAGTAATATCTTCTCAGCATTTCTCCATTTGTTGGAAGTCTATTAGGGGCAAAACTCTGTAAAGGAAACCCTAGCAAATAAAATTGTCTCCTCTTCCTTGTAGCTTTTGATGAATCATCAATATCTGTTTTCAGTGAATTAACGTGATAATTTATGTTTAGAGACATTTTCTAAAATTTATTTTATTTAAAAAATCCTCATCAGACGCATTTAGTTGTAGCTGATTGAATCAGGATTGTAGTATAGAACTATAGATTATAGTATATTCTACAATTTATACAAAAAGTAATGAAAAAATAGTGAAACTAGTAAATAAGTTTTATATACAATTTCAAACCTGTGTTTTAGACGAATTTCTCGGTTGAAAACAACTTTTTAACTTGATTTATACTTTAATTATATATTGGCTTGAGTTAAATTTACGCATCATTAGTTTTTATGGTTTATAAAACACGCATCATTTATTTTTATTGTTGGCCACGCTTTTGTCGAAACATAAATAAAAATTAACTCGGATAAAAATCAAATTTAAATCAAAATTTATTTATTATAAATTATTATATAAAAGTGAATTCACCTAAATAACCTTCCGCTTGAGCTAAATAACCTTCCGCTTCACCTAAATAACCTTCCGCTTCACCTAAATAACCTTCCGCTTGAGCTAAAAACTTAATTTTTTTTTTTGTTTTTCCTTATGGATAAAATTATGCTAAATGTAGTATTGCGCACATTAAAATTCGATTTATGATATATTTTTGGGACACCCTAATGCGTATCTGAGTGGTTTAAATGTACCGTAAAGTTGGGTGGCTTTGGCACTACGGGATGAATTTAGCCCAAGCAAAATTTTTGTTTAAAAATGGTTTAAAATCGATACCTCAAGGTATGCCGGTTAATGATTAGTAGCAAATTGTGGGAAATTTATTATTTATTTAGTCTAACTTAGTTTACTTAACTCGAGTCTTTGTGATATTATTGTAAGTTGCACTTTAGAAGAAGCATCTAAAATCCGAATTTTTTTAGGTGTGTAATTTTTTTAGGTGGCTGGAAAAGGAAGGAGAGCTGCTTCTCTTCCTAAAGATGATTTTCCTAGACTTTTAGACCGTTTAATTACCAACTTAAATGAACATGGGAATGATAACCTCAGAGCTGGTTTTCGCAAAACTGGAATTTTTCCATTAGACAAGTCTCAAGTGCTTTCACGACTACCATGTTGTAATGTAGGTTTAGACTCAACTACTGATTTTGTAAGTGTTATAAATGAAAATAATAGATTAAATTCAAATAATGTAGACTCATCTACCAGTATTATAAATACAATTGAGACCAACAACATTGACTTTGCTGGCCCAAGTACAAATACTGGAACTACTGAGACTTCTAATCAAATTTTTGCGGATGTAAGTTTATTCGTAGAAAGTCATACAGAATCTTTAGATCATTCAGCATTAGGCAAAAAGAACTTTCAAAGTATTGATAAAACAAAAAATGTTTGTAAAAAGGAGAAATTTTTAAATCTTGTAGAGAATTGTTATGTAATTGTTAAATGCGATGGAGAGTTAAATACTTGACAGGTTTGTTTATTTATTTTGAATTACTTATATTTAGCTAATCAATTAGTAATTATTTTGATAACTAATATTATTTAACGTAATAACTATTATATAATTTTAAAGTTACTTTGGAAATTTACTAAGTCATTTTTGTTCTGAACATTTATTAAGTCATTTTTGTTTACTTTATACCTAAACTGTTTTGTTTACTTGGTATCTATACTTGTTTAGTTTGTACCTATATTTTATTTACTGTATACAAGAACTTTGTTACTACATCTTTTTTTGTCACTTTATTTTTGTAAATTTATTTTCTTTGCCTAAATATTGTTGTTTTTATTGCTGTTTTGCTTCCTTTAGTCCCTTTTTACAGGGCTGGGCCAAAGTCACCCTAACACACAGGGCGAATTTGGCCCACCATTTAAACCACCCAAAAGATACTTCAGGTAAATAATTTTCAAATGGGAGACAGATAGTTCTAACTGTCCTTTCTATGTACTTCTAATAGTACTTAGTGTTTGAGGAAATAACTTTTGCGTCTTTCATGCAATAGACATTAAGGTGCAAAATGGGCAAAAGCCACCCAATCTTACGGTATCAAATTGACCTTAAACCTTGATAAGACAAAATACATTCTATTTCACCCTATATCTAAAAAACTTTTTTTACCAACAACCATGCTAAAAATTCTTATTGATGAACTAGAAATAAAAAAAACTTTTACTAGTTTTCTTGGCATTTATCTTGATGAGAAAGTTACATGGAAACCACATATTGACTACATTTGAACAAAGGTTTCTAAAAATATAGGAGTCCTCTATAATTCAAGAAATTATTTAAACAAAACCATTTTAATCCAACTCTACTACTCACTTATACATAGTTAAATTAACTATGCATATATTGCTTGGGGAAGTACAAGCAAAAGTAAGTTGCGTACTCTTTACCATCGTCAGAAACACGCAATAAGCTTAGTTTGTTTTGAAAATCGACTTACGCATTGAAAGTTTTTATTCAAAAATATAAAAGTACTTAACATTTATGAAGCGAATGTATATAAAATATTATGCTGTATGTTTCAATGTAAAATCAATCCGTCCTTACACGTATTTAAAGATTTTATAACCTTAAAAACAAAAAATAAGTACACACTACGAAATGATAACTCACTCTTTGAACCCTTTTGTCGAACAAAATTCAATCAGTTCTGTATAGCTTATCGTGCACCCAATCTCTGGAACAAAATTGTTTTACCTAATTTTGATTTATCAATTACCTTCCCAGTCTTTAAAAAGAAATTTAAAAAATTCATTCTCTTTAATGACAATATGTTGAAATACTTTTAAAAATAAGAAATTTGTATAAACACGCTCTTTTGTTTATTGTATTTTGTCATTTTTATTTGTCTATATTTATTAATGGCTTAAGTTACATTCTATTATAACTTTTTATGGTTCTGGCGACAAGATCATTAGATCTTCTATCAGATACCAAGTTTTTATTTAAATTAGTCTATGTATCACGGATTTTATTGCATCACAAAAGCATATATCAAGGACTTTATTGTATTACGACTAATTAAATGTAAAACTGAAAGAGAAAAAAAAAAAAAAAAAAAAAAAAAAATTTATTACCTCTCAAATTATACATGTACTAAAGTATTCAAGTAAATGATCTCAATTTCTTTTCATCATCCGCGTTATTTCATAAAATATTAAGAATGCCTTGCTATATAAAGTCAAGCTTAAAACCTGATTCTATTGCTGTTATCTATAATAAGTAAAAGGCAGTTGATATGACTGGTTATGCAAGCCCAAAAATCTTCGACGAATCCGACAGACTTTAAGAGAATTGAATTTCTATTGTTTAAAACAATAGATTTTTAAGAATATGCAGCTAGTATGGTTTGCAAAAAAACAATAACGTTGCACGTCCATCTCTAATACTTCCACGATTAAAGACATCTTAAGCTGCTTATTCCAAAAGATGTCTTGTTAAGATGTCTTACGGATGTCTTAAACTGGTTATTTTGAAAAACGTTTTAAACTGGTTATTCTGAAAGATGTCTTGTTAAGATATCTTACGGAAGTCTTAATTTTGTTGTTCCGACAGACGTATTGTTAAGGTATCTTACAGATGCCTTAAACTGGTTGTCGGAAGATGTCTTAATGAGGTGTTGAAAAGCCGACTAAAACACGTCTTTAACTGTTTGTAGACGTCTAGACGAGCTAATGATAAGTTACATACGTCTTAAAGTCGTCTTATGTTGGGTGGGATATTCATCATGTAAAACCAAATTGAATTCTCCTTCTATTTAAATCATTTGTTGATTTCTAAATCTAAGATTCAAATCAAACTGAAAAGGTCGCTAATAGTATTATTGTATATAATACTATTAGCGACCTTTTCAGTTTGATTTGAAAAAGCTTTTCAAAAATATAATAAGAGCAAATTATTATACATTTTTTTTCGATCTATCTACTGTTTTCACAACATTTATAAAAATAGCCGTTTTGACTATAGTCACTGTCCTAGACTTGTTGACTACTTTTTGTTTCTAGAGGTGCATATCAAATTTAATGTTAACTTCTTCCTCCATTAAAATTAGCTACAGAGGATAGCAGTTGCTGACCATGTTGAGTATGCTCATCCACACGTTTAAATCTACTCCATGTCAGTTTAAATTTAGAATGCCTTTCCACTCTGTTAAGCAAGCTTGGATTGAGTTATGGTATTCAACAAAGGGCACAGTTATGGTATTCAACAAAGGGTTGAAAATGACGCAGCAAAATGTGAAACTTCCAGCCTACTGACATTACTTTCCTTAGAACCCGTGCAGATAATACAAAGGAGCTATATAATACTCTGGCTCAAGAGTTCGATCAGAACAAGAATCCTTTACTTTTTTAAGTCTTTTATGCACTGAACTATAGGTCTAAGTTGAGGAACCTGAGATATTACTATTCTATCAAGTTCATCCTGGTTTTTCAAGATCTTGTTGGAGATATCGAAATAAAATATTTTAACAGTTAAAAGAAACTTTGTGAATATTAAAAAAAACAGCCCCAATTTTTCAATTAAAAACCTGCCTATTGAACATTTTGCAGTGTGCAGTTCATAAAATACAGAGAACAATCTCAGCAAAATGCTTATCAACCATTTACAAAGATCGTCCTTGGGAAGACCTTAAATGCCACACTAATTTTCTATCTGACAATAGTAATATGTAAATCCATAGTCTATACTGTGTGACAGCTACACCACAGGGTACTGCATGCCTCAACTTGCTGTCAATTTAAACAAAAGACAATTGAATTTTTTTTGGCAACAGAAAAAATTTTATTAATGCATGTACACTCTAAAAAAAAATCCATCGTATACAACGAATTGGGGAACAGATCAATCCGTCGCTATTGCACCAACGGCTTTTCCGTTAAGTTAACGGATTAAAGTTTTAACGGATTGAAGTCCGTTGATATTTTTCCGATAAAACAATCCTTTTAAATAAAGGAGTTATTACGTCAATGCATCAAATGATCCGTTGTTTTTATTCAGTTAAAATACGTTATTGTAGGGAATAATCATTTAAAATCACTCCATTATAATTAAAGAGGAATTAAGCCACATAGTATTGTAATTTGATAAAATAATACTTACATTTTTTAATATATGGATTATTTCATTATGATATTCTTAACACACATTGGTTCTAACCATTACAAATGTTATAATTACCACCCATCTGATACAAAAGCAGTACTAATTATACTAACTAACATGGTTGGGAGAAATATAGTGCTCAATTTGTTAGCACGCTTCAAAAACTCTTTTTAACTGGACATTGAAAACTCAATTCAGTACACAAACTTTTAATTACAATCAAAATGATTTTTAAATATATTTTTAATAGTCATTTGGCCGGGTGAATAAAAATGAGCAATTGCTTTTACTCAGTAATTGGTCAGCTTTACGTGAATTAAAACTTCATTAGTTTTCCTCATATTTTTATTTAAGTAAAGGTAAGCAATTTACTCAGTAATTGCTCAATTTTACGTGAATAAAAACTTAAGGAAAGTTGTTGAAGTTTCTATTCACGTAAAGCTGACCAATTACTGAGTAAAAGCAATTGCTCATTTTTATTCACCCGGCCTGTTATATTCGAGGTTATAAAACATCTGTATAAAACACACACACACCCATATTCACAATAGATGTTTGAACTAAACCAATTGTTAACAAACTAGGTTTTAGGTTTTAACGTTGCTGTTCTTAGTACATGTTTCACGCTTTAATTCCAGCAACGTGTTGTAGATTCCTTAAAGATAAATATAACATAAAATACAATAAAGAAAATATGGAACCTAAATGATATAAATAGCATAAAATGAAAAATAAAATTTTACTAATATCTCTTTAAGAATTATTGTTATCGTTATTTCATTATTTATAAATTGATAATAGAAATTTTTTTATTTTATTTATTTCTGATACCATTTTCTAAAGATAAAGTTCAATTCAACAACTAAATAATATCTTTGATAAAAATGAGTAACAAAAGATAATCTTATCTGATTACTGAAAGGTTCTATAATTTCCACATACTTCAAAACCTGTCAGGAACAACATAAAAAAAAGGTCTCCAACTTAAATAACGATAAATCAAAACAAGAATAAATAAGCACACCAAAAGAAATGAAAATAACAATATCAATTTGATACCACATGCCTCGTGTCTAAAGTAGTAAATTCTTAACAAATATAAACAAGGCACAAACATAAACTTAGTTGTACCTAACCTAAATAAATACCCCCATCAAAAGAAATGCAAATCAAAATCTGAGATTTTTAATTTTACAACTAATTTAAACTAACAGTGTGATTTTGCGTGCCATTCGTCTAAAATAGCAAATTATAAGAATATAAGTTTTTGGAAACGAATTACTTCGTTAATTTAACGGAGACACGCAATCCTTTACTTTTTCTAACGGATTGTTTTTAGAGTGTAATATAATTCAATACATTGTAGTAAATTATGTCATATAAAATTGTATTATATTATATTATAATATATTATAATATATTATTATATTATATTATTATATTATAATATACTATAATGCATTTTTTAATATAATATTATGTTATTGTAAATTATATTATAACGTAATAATTTATATCATTATTTATTATATTTAATTATGTTATACTATATTATAATCATATTATGTTAGAACATATTATAATATAGTTTATATTATACTATTATATTATAACATATTATAATGTTTTATTTTATATTGTATTATAATGTTGTATATTATATTATAACGTATTAAATAATATCATTGTTTATTGTATTTAATTTTATATTATTTTATCAACCGAGTAAAGTTTAATGTTTGAAATCACTCTTAACGTGATGCACAGTGAAATAAAAATTTTCATGGCAGGTTTAACAATTTTATTTATATGGTAGGTTTAATGTCTCCGTGTGTACGTCTTTGTACGTCTTTAATATTTCTACGTTTGTAAGTCTTTTTTGTAAGTAATGGTCACATTTCGCGAATAGCTAGTTTTTGAGAAACTACTTGCATCTTATTATAAAGCACAATCTGAAGGGTGACAATGCAGAGAAAACTTAAAAAATTTTGGGTTATATCCA
Source organism: Hydra viridissima (assembly GCF_058129835.1). Classification (NCBI taxonomy): domain Eukaryota; kingdom Metazoa; phylum Cnidaria; class Hydrozoa; order Anthoathecata; family Hydridae; genus Hydra; species Hydra viridissima. Next base: position 39,968,268 of record NW_028324300.1, read on the forward strand.
GATGTATAACAAGTTTGAGACAGTGATAACCCAATGACAAGTTAAGAGACAAGTTCCATTTTATAACAGCGCATGACCTTAATCTTAATTACTAAGATTTGGTCATCTGGTTTTGCCGAGATCTGTTCTTTGAAGCTAATGCAAAGGAAAGTATGATTGGATTTTTTCAGAAAGTGTTCCCAACGACATCACTGCCAAATGCTGCAACACAAATACAAGACAAACCACTAAATGGGTGTCAGAGCTAGCTTTATCAAGAACTGGAGTTTCAATGTTGTTACGTTAGGCTGCCATGATTTAACGGAAAAAACTGGTTGTGGTATTGCTGATTATGTGCAGAAACTAGTGGGAGAGTTTTGATCTGATATGCGATTAGTGTCATACACAGCTTTTAGCAGCGTTGTTTCTGATCTCTACTTGCCAAATGCGGCAAATATGAAGAAACGATCGAGCCTGCTCAAACTTGAAAGTGTGCAGCACCGTACAGCACATGCTTTACGCTAACTTCTGACTGTAGACAGCCTAAGTACAGCGCTTGAAGTTGATGGTCTGTCAATTAAATGTCGAGATATTGTGTCAGCACTGCATTTCAAAGCTGAGCTGGTGGATGAAGCGCAAGCATGATCCAAATATAAAACTTCTTTGGAAAATTTAAAAGCAAAGCTAGCTCAAACGCGCAAGTTGATGGAGTTATAAGATCATTTCCGGTAACGACGAGAAAGATGCAAAAACATCAACAAACGACACACAGTCACAATGACAAGGTTTAAATTGACCTATTGCGTGAAGTACAGGTTGCACTAAAAAGAATTGGGAAAGCCGAGTTGTCTCTTGACGTAGACAAAGTCACCCTGCTTGATGAACTGGCAAATTTTCTTGAGCCTTTTTTTCTAAATCTTTCTGAACAGCTACTGTCATCAGAAGTAAAATTAGTACATGTGGCTGCAATATATTGTGAAATGTCATCGCCATCTGCATTAGTAGAATGTTTTTTACCACTGACATAATTCTAAATTCGAAAAGGTGCATGTTAGGAGCTGATAAGTTGCATAGATTTTTGTTTATACAACAAAAGATTAAATTCCCAAAAATTAAACTTTGATCTTTTTTTATGTTTTTTTTTAATGTTATATATATATATATATATATATATATATATATATATATATATATATATAGTATATAAATATATTTAATATATAGATATATTTTCTTTATATCTATTGTAAAAAATATAATTAGATGAATTCATATTCAAAAATCTTAGTTAAATTTTAACTAAATCTTATTATACAATGTAATTAAATCTAAATAGATAACGGAAATTAAGTCCTCGTCGGATTGCATTGTCATAGTCGTCATCGCTTTCACTTCCCTTTTCGCTTTCGCTATGTTGATGTTGCGAGGTATTAAATAGCATTTCTGTTAGTAAACTTATTACCTCAGAAGGAGGAGGTAACTTAAGATGATTCTTAATTCTTCTATGTAAGTTAATACTGGATATGATAGGATGTAAGGTATCTAAGGATCTATGAAAAATATCTTCTAGATTTTTTTCTCTGCTGGTTTTACGAGCATGAAATAGTCTATCATGTTTAAAAACTTTATGTCTGGCTTCAGACCCTTCTTCACCAAAATAACCTATTGGTAATACTGTATTTTCTAGAATTTGTCTACCATTTATTAAAACTTTATGTAGAGTTGAAGGTATCGGATACCAAGGATATTTAGACATAAAATGTTTTGCCAGATCAAATATCAATTTTGCCAGATCAAATATCAATTTTCAAATTTATCTAAATTTATTTGATACTGGGATGAAAGATCATCTCGGCTATAATTTCGTTAGTATTAATGGATTCCATGTGCTGAAAAATCACTTCTTCTTGTAATTGTACAAAACGTTTCACTGTATGCTCTAACAAATTCTTTAATGGTATTTTGAGTTATGATATTGGAAATTGATATACCACTTGGTCTACATGCTGATTTACATTTCCAAATCTCTTTGTAATCTGGATACATTTTACAATTTTTGATAACTCCTTGTCTAATGTTTTGATACTGTTATTTACTTAAATTAGAATCCAAAATTAGCTCAAATGCTTCTTCGGCTGTGTAACGTACTGTTTCTTTTTTTGGTAAAAATATAGTTTTTTTAATTTTAGTTAGCCGTGATGGACTTGTGTTCAATTCTTTTAATAACAAAGCTAAATCACGTCTCTTTTGCTGACGTGCGCCCATACCTGCTGCTTGTAATGTAAGAAATGTTTCGTATAAATATCCCGGCACAACTCTGATGCTTCCAATCTCTTGGCCCGATCCGATTTTTCGCTATATGATAACCTTGGTCGTCCTGAAGATGTTGATGGAATTGCATCATCAGTAAATATAATTTCTCTTTTCAACCAATCTGAATTTTTACTTTTAAATCGGCATGTTGCTCTTTGACAATTTGACCACTTTCGTTCACAAGAATTGCACAAACTACATATTTTCTTTTGAATATTATTACTGATAAATACTGTTTCATCATTTCCAACTAATTGAATGACGTGCTCAAAAACATTTGACTTTTTCTCATTTATATCTTTCTTTTCCAGCCAGACATTAAATAAATCCTCGTATTTGAAACGGAACATCACGGCAAAAAAACAGATATATTTTTAATTGGGGCAACTAGGGGCAAGTTTTGAAAACTGGAATATATTCTTGAACATTACCAAAATTCAATCGTGTAAAAATATTTTTGGAGAAATACGGAGATTTTTTCAAAAGTCAAATCAAAGTTTTGAAAAATGTCAAGGAAGAAAAAATTCTATAATCGTGCTTATTTCTTTTATATAATCAGTATAATAATCCAGTATTTTAATTTAATGAAACAATTTTTAAAAGTATATACCTGTATAAAAATAATTTTCTTTACAGCAATCAAAAATGTTAATTATTTCAAAAGTTATGTATTATTAAACTAACAGCTCACTTTACGCTAACTCACTGCAAACTAAGCTGAGATTAAATATATTCTCAACTTGAGTGCATATTAAAAACAAACTAGGCAATTAATTTAAATATAGACCACGTTTATCATCACTTTGATAGGTTTACTTTAAGGTACAACATAAAAAAAATCTTTTTTAGAACTTAAAAAAAATGGGTTTCTGCCAAAAAATCGGGTCTCAGAAACCATAGTGCGATGTTAGAAATATTTGGCTCATGAGTCTGGTGAGAACAGATGAAAATATACATGCACGTGGCCTGTTTTCTGGGGTGCTATTGGTTATTGTTAAATAGCATAAAAGTTCGCCCCCGCCTCTAACAAGATGGCCGGCCAGCTCTCTAACGACCTAAATATGTGAAATGTATCTATCTACGTTAGCACGCTTTGAAAAAAAAGACATAAAAAGGACTTTATGATAAAAATTTTAAAATCTGCGAATATCTAGAGTAAACTGATTTTTGTTTCGTTTTTGAGTTTTTTTTTTTTTTAGCTATTTTACATACTTTCGGACGCTACTGTAGTTACTTTAGCAAGCTTGAATGACAGGGGGACAACGTCTTTTTTAGATGTGCTGGTTTTACTTTGCGAAATTTATGCAGTTATATCAATTTTTGAAGTTTTTCAGCTTCAAGTAATTAACTGTTGTATTTAAGTGGTTATCAGACTGGGGTATCCCTCTTTGAAGTTAAGGTGCATCTCTGATCAATGCCATTGTTTTAGGTTGCATGCACCTAGTTTGTCTCGGAGCAACGAAAATAATTTTGAATAAAAGTGACCCAACGCCGACCATTTGCAATCGACACTGAGTAAAACGTGTTGATCTCCTCGAAATAAAAATTCTTTTTATTTAACTAGCAAAGTATGTGCAACACCACCCCACGCGTTGCGCTGTTTTTTCGATCTTATCTTTCGATCTCGCCAGTTTGTTTACTGAGACTTCTAGAGGGTCGCGAAGCTTTCGCGCAGAGGGAAATAAACAATAAATGTTATCGACAAAAAAAGGAAAATTACAAGAAAGTGATATGCTTCAAACAGTTTTCAAAGACAAGTTTGTGAAGTTAACAGTATTTCTTTTCGATTATCCTTCAGTTAAGCGGCGTAAAATAAAAATACCCTTACGCTTTTTTAGTACCTACGGAGGAGTTTTTTTTATTACATGAAACAAAAGAAAGAAAAACTTTACATAATTACATAATTACCATGGCATAATTAACATTATTTTTATAAACTTAAAACTTTACAAGCGTTACAAATTTCATCAAAGGTAAAAAATTTATTATTTTTGTTGTTTTAATTTCATTAACAAAAAAAAGTTTTAAAAGTAAAAAAAATCAAGTCTTTGATTATTTTTAATGAACTAAAAAAAAACTTTTTTAAGTTTAATGAACTTTTAAAGTTTTATGAATAAATTACTTTGATTTTTTAAAAAGAATGCTACGAGGTAGGCTAAGCGCACCAACATTCGTAGTGGAAGAACACGAAATCTTAGGTCAAGACAATGATATACATTAACTAGATATCTAACTCGCGCTTCCGCAGTTAGATATCTAGTTAATATATATCATTGTCTTGACCTAAGATTTCAATTATTGTCAGTTAAAATAAAACGGGTACCGGCATTAAAAACTTAAAAAACATGCTTCACTTTTTCTTACGGAAATTTTGTGAAGTTAGACATCTAGTTAATATATATGATTGGGTCAAGACAACACATTACGAGAAAACTGAAACTTTTATGATGTATCCAATACTGTAAGAGAAACAATGGCCGCTCTTAAAAGGCTTTCGATAAAGACACTTGCTAAATCATTTTTTATTGTGAAATTATGGATTTGTAAAAACTGCAAAAAGTGGCAAAGCGTTCGTGATGGTTCATTTTTTAGTACTAGAGTAGACTGCCGCCTAGACAACTTCTATTTTATATCTATAGCTAGAGCCATAATGTACCACTGGCAGATATCCAGCATGAAACAGGCATCCAATGTAGTACAACACATAATACCGATTATACATTATAAATTATATTTTGAAGATCAACACCTTTTACATTTGTTACTTTTAAGCCAACACATATAATAAATTTTCTACTCTATATAACAGAGTTAGGGTGGAATGCAAGAACCGAACTTGAGTCAAGTTCGACTTGAAATCTCAAACTCGACTTTGTCAAGTCAGACTTGAAAAATTGACTTGAGCGAATGCGTAAACGAGACTTGAAAATTTCAAGTTCGTGCTTGAGAAAGTCGAACTTGAAAAATAGTCGAGGCGTTGAATTTAGGGCGTTTATCGGAAAATGCACTTCGCAACCAATAGCGATAATGGATTTTTTTTACGGGAAAAACCTTTTACTGAAACAAATTCCGTGTAATGATATTTGTATAATATACGATTAAATAAAAAGTTAATAAAAGTAAAAAAAAAAAGTTCTTGCTATGTATTTTTCATCAGAAAAATAAATTCATCTTGGCACTTTCAGTTCCAAATCCTAAGTTGTTGGTAAACAACGGTTGGTCATATGTACCACTTAAGTGATCAAGACAATTTCTCTTGATTTCTCCATTTTAACAGATTCCATTTGAATTAAAATACATGGAAATGTTCTAAAAAATGCAGAATCTTATTTTGACACTTTTTGGGGATGATACTATACTACAATGTATTTTTATTTATCTTTTTACTAATACTTTAATGAAAATAATGGTTTTTTTTTAAAAATACTGAGAAAATTACTTTAAACAAAATTAGTTTTCTCAATACTAATACTATATAATACTAAGTGTATATATATATATATATATATATATATATATATATATATATATATATATATATATATATATATATATATATATATATATATATATATATATATATATATATATATATATACCTAAACATATATATACCATTTACATACATGTATTTAAGTATACCATTTACATATGTAAGTCAATAGAGATCACATATGGAGACAGGTCTTCTGAAATTATTGGGCCACTTATAGAAACAGAAAAGAAAACTTTTAAAAACCATTGATAGCATCTTGCTCATTAACACATGAAAAAGAACACAGTTTAACGTTAAACAAAAATCTCTTAATAAAAAAAAAATACAAAAAAGCAATATAATGAAATTCATGATCTTGATAAAGAACTAATGCAAAAACAAATAGAAATAGATGATATAAAAAAAAACTCTCCATAAAAAGCAACAATACAAACAAAACTTTGTGAAAATTTTCACAGTTAAAATTTTCACAAAGTTTTAAAAAAGCAACACAACAGAATTATTCTATGTGAGTATTATTATTTTCTAACAATATCAGATCCAAATTGTTTTTGGAATGTATGAATTTATCACTTTATTTTTTAGTGAAATTGTTTTTTTCATATATAATACTATTTTGAAATATAAAATGTAATTCTTTTGAAATAATATGTATTATAAATATTTGAAAATGTTTTTGTTATTAGACCCTTTATCCATTATCAGACACAAATTTTTTTAAAAAAAAATAAGTCTGAAATTTGACTTTTGCTTTGTTTCTGCAAAAATATCTTTAGTGAATGCTTTAGCACCACATTCTTCATTGCTATTTTGTATTTCATTGCCTCCACAATAATCATTTTGTAGAAGGGCAATGTTGTGAAGCACAAAACAGGATATTATTATAGCTATGGAATTTTGCAGTTTTGTTCCTAAGGGAATATTAAGGCAAGGGTATTGTTTTTTTTTGATATACCAAAACAATATTCAACAACAACATTCAACATGTGTGTACTTCTCAAGCTGTAATTGTATCTGATTTCATTTTCATTTTTGGGTTAGAAAAAGGTGTCATTAAATATCGTTTATAAGGATAGCCAGAATCACCTGAAACATGAACATGTTGGCGAGCTTCTAAAACTTGTTTAATAGCTGAGTTAGCAAAAACAAATGAATCCTGAACAATTCCAGGCCATTGAACACAAGCAGATAAAATTTCATTTGAAGCACCTGCAATGACCTGGCAATTCAAAAAAAAATCCCTTTTTGTTTCGATAAATTTCTGCGCTTTCTCCACAAGGAATTGTTATAGGAATATGTGTTCATTAATTGCTTCTATACATCCTGGGAATCCTTGAATTTGGTAAAATCTAAATAATGGTTGATAAATATAAATATTTTCTTTATCTAAGAAAAGTTTGAAGTTTGTATGAAATAGAAAAATCAGATATCCATGAAAACTTATAATCACTTTTGCTGAATTATCAAAGAATCAGCTTCTTTTGGAAACTTTATGTACTGATATCTTTTGTTAGCCATTTGAATTGAAATGTTCTAAACCACTGGACAAACAGTTGAGTTTCAGCTCTTCCAAATCTCCTATTATTCTCTAAAAAAGTTTATTTATTGTTATAATCATTTGTTGGTATAAAATGTTGTTATTTAAAAACGTAATGTAAAATCTACAATAAGAAGGTGCCATTTTCTGATACCGTTTCTTGAATATCTACTCACTTGGAATGAACCAGTAGCATAAAACCGAAATGCAATAGCCAGTTGTTGTACAGTTGAAAGAGGGCACCCTCGATTGATAACACTGATGTTAATAATGTCATTAGCTAATATTAAAAAGGTTTTTATTGGAAAATCTGTAGCACCTTTTAAATTCTATACCGTGGTAAACTTCTAAAGGATTAGCTCTGTCAATAATAAACCTTGGTATGTGACTTGGCATATTTTTTCTTCTTCTTCTTCTAAAATTCAGCTCATACCGATTCATTTTTGAACATTTAAAAAAAAGTTTTTTTTAATACTTCATGTAATTGTAACTACTTCTCATGAACTCTCTTTTACTCCTTTTACACGTATCACCTCTTTGTATAACTGCTAATATAATTGCTTGTTAAAAACTCATTTTCATACTTGCAAAGTTTGTAATAAGTTATATAGTAATAGTAAAGTTTTGTTACGCATCAGCAAAATGATAATGGCGGTCTGTTTTTTTTTTTCAAGTTTGGTTTCAAGATTGGTCTGGAGCAGACTTGAAAAAATGACTTGAAAATTCAAAAATTCTCGTTTTTCAAGTCTGACTTCAGTTCAAGTTCGCTTCTTGCATTCCGTTCAAGTCAGACTTGAGATTTGAAGTCTGACTTGAAATTTTAAGTCGGGTTCTTGCATTCGGAAGGAATTTTTGCTCTCTCAAGTCTGGTTTGAAGTCAGACTTGAAAAAGGTCTATTTTTAGCGGTTTTCAAGTCTGACTTGAGTTGAAGTTCGCTTTGTGCATTCGCTCAAGTCGCACTTAAGGTTTGAAGTTCGACTTCAAATTTGAAGTTCGGTTCTTGCATTCCACCCTTAAAGTCGCTAAAATAAACATATTTAGTTTAATAGTCGCCATAATTGTGCTATATATAGCACAATTATAGTAATTAGGCACATAAAAACACTTCAATACTACAACCACCCATAATTATTCGATCGCAGGCCCTTTCAGAGGCCAAATTACAACAAAATGCTTTTAGCGTAAATTTCTTCCGATCACATTTAAAATTTCCGCAATAGTCTTACCAATTTTCATTCCCATTTTAAAAAGTCGAAATTATTCACTGCGGAGTGGAGTTAGGGGGATGTTTTAAAGCAGCCTCTGAATCTGAGGTTTAAAACTTATAACTAATTAATTGCTCAAAACTATTTAAATAACAAACAAGTGAAGTCATATATGCCTATCCTTCCATATATATTTTTTTCGAATCAACACTTTATACCTAGTTTAACACACTAAAACATCAAGTATGCAGGTATGTATGTATATATGTAAAACATCAAGTATGCAGGTATGTATGTATGTATGTATGTATGTATGTATGTATGTATGTATGTATGTATGTATGTATGTATGTATGTATGTATGTATGTATGTATGTATGTATGTATGTATGTATGTATGTATGTATGTATGTATGTATGTATGTATGTATGTATGTATGTATGTATGTATGTATGCATGCATGTATGTATGTATGTATGTATGTATGTATGTATGTATGTATGTATGTATGTATGTATGTATGTATGTATGTATGTATGTATGTATGTATGTATGTATGTATGTATGTATGTATGTATGTATGTATGTATGTATGTATGTATGTATGTATGTATGTATGTATGTATGTATGTATGTATGTATGTATGTATCTATGTATGTATGTAAAACATCAAGTATGCAGGTATGTATGTATGTATGTATGTATGTATGTATGTATGTATGTATGTATGTATGTATGTATGTATGTATGTATGTATGTATGTATGTATGTATGTATGTATGTATGTATGTATGTATGTATGTATGTATGTATGTATGTATGTATGTATGTATGTATGTATGTATGTATGTATGTATGTATGTATGTATGTATGTATGTATGTATGTATGTATGTATGTATGTATGTATGTATGTATGTATGTATGTATGTATGTATGTATGTATGTATGTATGTATGTATGCATGCATGTATGTATGTATGTATGTATGTATGTATGTATGTATGTATGTATGTATGTATGTATGTATGTATGTATGTATGTATGTATGTATGTATGTATGTATGTATGTATGTATGTATGTATGTATGTATGTATGTATGTATGTATGTATGTATGTATGTATGTATGTATGTATGTATGTATGTATGTATGTATCTATGTATGTATGTAAAACATCAAGTATGCAGGTATGTATGTATGTATGTATGTATGTATGTATGTATGTATGTATGTATGTATGTATGTATGTATGTATGTATGTATGTATGTATGTATGTATGTATGTATGTATGTATGTATGTATGTATGTATGTATGTATGTATGTATGTATGTATGTATGTATGTATGTATGTATGTATGTATGTATGTATGTATGTATGTATGTATGTAAAACATCAAGTATGGGAATTTCTTTAATGAAAAAAGAAAAGTTTCTGATTTTATTTTTCCTGAAAAAAAAATCAATGATGAGGTTCATTCAACAAATATAATTATTTTAATGCAACGCAGTTGTATGTCATTAGTCCGGGTGAATAAAAATGAGCAATTGCTTTTACTCAGTAATTGGTCAGCTTTACTTGAATAAAAACTTTAGGAGTTTTTCTCATATTTTTATTCACGTAAACTTAAGCAATTTACTCAGTAACTGATCAACTTTACGTGAATAAAAACTAAAGCAAAGTTGTTGAAGTTTTTATTCATGTAAAGCTGACCAATTACTGTGTAAAAGCAATTGCTCATTTTTATTCACCCGGCCTATTATCTCTTCATTTGTCATGTATTTAATGATTGTGGCTGATAATGGACCAAAAACGAACAGCGTAAACAACGCTTAAAATGTCAACTGGACATTTTCAGCATTCATCACTTTTTGAACAAAATTGTAATTCACTTAAACAGCATTTGTTCCTTTACTGCTTTGCCATTTGAAAGATAATTGTAAAGTAAGTGAAGAGCTTCATCCCAATTCGGACATTAATCACCATTTTATTTTCTCTGAAGGTTATTTTGATTGCTATGGAAACAGCCCGAATTAAATGACCCAATTTATACGAAATCAATCAAAATGATTGGGCTTGGAAAAAACCTTGATTTGAAAACAAAACATTAGCTGATTATCTGCAGTAAAAGTCATTTATTTTTTTAAAAAAAAAAAATAAAAAAAAAATAACACTGTTGTCCTCCTTCGAGAGAAAAAAAATGTCTACCGTTCGAAGCTTTTAAAAAATTCGTAAAGATTTTGTTTTTCGATTTTCTGAGTTCCAATTTTTTTTTTTTTCGTTGACATTAAAAAAAACTTTCCGTTCTAAAAAATGATCGAATCTCATCTTAAAACTCGAATATTTTTTTTCATAACAGTTACCATTGACGACAACAAAAAAAACAATCTATTTCTTAAAATATTTCCATTATTACAATATTAATACATAAAAGTACACTGTATTATCATAATTCCGTGATTTTTTGAAGTATATTAAAACATCAAATTATAATATTATTACAGTTTTTGAAGTAAAAAACTTTCAGTTTTAATATACAACAAATATTCGCAACAAAAACTCCAAATAAAAATGAAATTCTTTCCGTTTTTTTTCCACCTTTCATGTTTTAAAAGAAAATTGTTTTTTTCTTTCTAAAATTGTTTTATATTTCATTTCATAAATAATTCTCACATTATTTATACATTTTACATATTTATTTAACAAATTAAAAATATTTAAACAATAAAAAGTAATTCTTATCACTTCAACTTTTTCAACTCTTCGATGTTAAAAAAACTTTCTTGTATTACATATACTTTTTACATATTTACATTTGTATTTATTTTTTATTTAACATATTAAACATTTTTCGTATTTCTTACTTTAAACTCTTCGATGTTATAAAAAAATTCTCCACGGTAGAAGATCCTCAACTCCTTGAAGTTCAAACCACGAAGCGATTCACAAATGTCGTCGATGAAGTTTGTGTCTCTGTGAAGGTGAAGATTTAATATTTCAGCGAGTCGAATCCATGGAAGGACAAAACGTTCAAACTCGTTAATTGATACGAAAGTATAACCATCGATGATTATTATCAACCGCTCAATCTTATGTGTCGGTGTCCATCCATCGATCTTCACTGGATGATATAACCAGACACGACGAACGTTGGTCGAACATAAAGTGACAAGTTTTTTCTCATCCTCAGATAAAATGTTTTTATAAACACTTAATAAATTCAACTTGCATCCTGCGGCAGAAAATTTCTCCATGAAATATTTAAAATGTAAAACTTCATGAGCAGTTGTTCCATCGCTTATACCAATCGACCACTCTTGTTCATCGATTGATTTTTTCAAGTCCTCGGTAATTGACGCCTGCGCTTCAAAGAAGCACTTGATGAATATCTCTTGAGTGTCATCTGAAGAAGAAGAAGAATAACAACATATTAATATTATTATTAATATTTATTTGCAACAACAGTTACTCAAGACAATCAACTTTAAACATTTTGAAAACACGATATCGTGTTTAATAAAAGTAAAACGGATATGATTTTGTATATCGAACAGATTAAAACAATCCGAAAGATCACAAATCAATTCCAAAAATACTTTTTATTTCATAAATATTTACTAAACAAATAAATAAGTTACGAAATACAGAACTAAAATATTTTATGAAACTTGTCGTACGCCGTTTTCAAACTTTAGTAGCGTTACAGCCAATAGAAATACGAATAACAAATAAGCCAATCAGATGCTTACTCAAAAGCATTGAAAGAGCGCGCAAATTGATTTTAAAGTCGCGTGAGATTTTTGATGCAAAATGATTTACTTTTGAAATAAGATAAAAATACTTCGCTTTCTATTTCTTTGCTTTAGCAACGAAAAATATTAAAAAGTAAACGAAAGCACGTCAATTAGAAGCGGTAAAAGTCGATTAAAATTGTCAAAACGGTTAGAAAATACATTTTTAAAATTTTCAAACGAAAAGAATCGCATAAAAATTTCATGGTCATCTACTTTTAAACTTTCAAACAAGTTTTGAAGAGAAAAAATATCAAATAATCTTTTTAACAAAACCAAAAAAACACAATTTTACAACTTTAATCAAAGAAATACTACGTCATTGTTTTAGCTGAACTTTTTATCGCTTTTTACCTAAAATCTCAACTTAAACAAATATATTATTATAATAAATTATTCTGCTCAAAATTAATTCTAACATTATACATAAGAATAAAATCATGAACACTTACTTTTTTCACACCGCTCGTTCAGAAATAATTGTTTACAAGAATATTAAGTTAGCGATTTTCATCCGTGAAACAACTCAACTCCTGCGGCGATGCTCTCGTTTGAAAAACGTTCGTTTGCTCATAGTGGTTTTTGAAAATCCACCAGAGTGAAAGTTTCAGTTGTAATTGAAAATTCGAATCAACGTTCGAATTTTCTAATACAACTTAAAACCTCATTCTGGTTTAATTTTGTGGAAGCGTTTAAAGTTCTGTTAAAATGCAGTTAGAAATCGTTCTCTTCACTCTAATTGTCATGATTAGGGTTTCTCAAACGGGATCCCGGAGGTAAAAAAAAACCATCCCGTTTTCCCGGAATTTCAATGAAATTTCACGGGAATCCCGATAATTTTTTAAAACATATTTTAAACATTTATAAAGATTTTAAAAATATTATTGCTCAAAATTTGAGTTCTAATTACTTCCTTTTCCCTTTTGTAAATTTCTATAAAAATTAGGAAGATATATTATAAAGGGCAATTAAATCACCAATATTTTGCAGTTTTGGTTTGTGTCTAAGATAGATAAAATATTATTATTGAATTTGATTTATGAATAGATTTGATTTACTTATTTAAATTTTGTATGTTGTAACTTACAGCATATAAAGCTTAAATAAACAAACCAAATCCATTTATAAATCAAATTCAATAATATTTTATATATCTTAGACACAAACCAAAACTGCAAAATATTGGTGACTAGTCTAATAAATAATCACAATTGCAAGAAATTACAATGAATAAAGGGGAGTCCCTGATATGTTAAATATAAAATAACTACGGACAAGTTACAAATACTTGTACGTGCAAAAAAAGTAATTAGTTACGCATAAAAGTTTGTAGTTAGAAAGTAAAGTAATTGGTTACGTTAAGGAAGAAGTTTGTATGTAAAAAGTAAAATAAGTGAAAAACCAAGTAAGTGAAGTTTAAAATATATGTTTAGTAATTACAACTAATTTAAAATAATTTATCTACAATCAGCACACTAATTCGGGATTTTTATTGTAAGTAATATAGTTTTATATTTTAGTATATTTTTATCTATTTAATTAATAGGATAATGAATATACCGCATCATGCCAAGTGGATCTAAGGCAAGGCAAAATTTTACCAAAGAAAAAAACACAGAATCTGCCACTTGTAATATATGTAAAACAACAATGTGTAAAGGATTTTCAAGTGGTCTTCTTCGTTATTTAAAAAATCTTCACATGGAAGCATAGCCGCCGAGAGGGGGAAGGGGGTGGACGGGGAAGATTCCCGGGGCCCCGCGTGTGCACAATCAATTTTTTAAAGTAATTTTTAAAATATTTAGATAGTTTTGACTTTCAAAAGATTTAATTAACTTTTATTTTTCATTTTCAATGACCAGAGCACGCTTCTTTTGGTCCTGGGTATGTAATTGATCATAAAGAGGGCCCCTTAAGGGAACTTCCCCGGGGCCCGAAATTTCTCTCGGCTGCTATGCATGGAAATCAAAATTGAAGAAACGAAAAAAAGACCAAACGAAGAAACAAATTTTGAAGTTAGAAAAACTCAACCTAAAATTACGTCATTTATAAAAAAGGAATCTAAGGTAAGTATGGGTATTAAGGCCCACCTAACAGACTTTTGGTCATTTAGGCTTTAAAAATTAAGTTTAAAAAAATATTTTCTATTGCTGCTTAAGATTAATCATTCCTTGATGTAAAAATCTTATCTGCATATTGAGGAAATAATTATAACAAAAGTTATTCATGTTTTTGTAGCATACCTTAATTGGGCCTTATTACCCCCTTATGGGGGTAATAAGGCCCATGTAAAAAATACAAAAAATAAATAAAGAAAAACCAGAAAAAAGTTTGGAAGCATTCTTTTAATGCATAGTTTATCTCACATTTATAAAATAATAAGTAATCTTGCATATTTATATACTTTAAAAGAATCAATTTTTTATACAACAGTGAATAACAACAGAAAATTAAAAAATTCAATAAAGAAATGTTACAAAGAAAAACATTATTCTTCGCAGAATGGACATACTAATTCTTCCTCATCTTCAGAATCATACCCCATGCACCCCTCGTGGTACCATACTTTACATTTACAACATTGTCGCATACTTTCTACAGACTTTTGCTGGCATAACAAACAAAACCAATCATTCACATCCACACTTACAGACTTACTTTTCTTTGCACTTGGTTTTCCTTTGCCTTTATTCTTTTTATTAACAGCTTTAGAAGTGGAAGATTGAGAATAATCTTTTTTCAGGTCTTTAGAAACATTTGCTTTTCCTTTGCCCTTATTCTTATTATTAACAGCTTTAGAAGTAGAAGATTGAAAATCTTCTTTCGTTAGGGCTTTAGCAACATAGTTAAAACTTTTTTTGCGACCGACCATAGCCATATTTTTCTTTTTAGCAGGACTCGGCATTAAATCATTGAAACTTGCATTAAGATTAATTTCAGGTTGATCGACTGAAACTGTTGAGGGACTGGGTTGGGTGACTGAAGCTGGTGATTTTTAGTGGGCCTTATTACCCGCTTTGAACCTGTTACGTTTATCGATAATGTATCCTTTTGTTTCAACACTTGCATAAATATTACATGATGAGTAATGATAACGAATAAGTACTTAATGCAAATAAATGCAATTGAAAAAAATAGAAGCTCTATAAAATATTTTAAAATGTAAAAACACGTATCTTAAAAATTAGACTTAAGTAATTTTTGACGAAACTAACAAAGTAATCTTGCTTTGTCGAACGCGCGGTATAGAAATGCTGATTTTTTTTTGCTGCCAGTGATAAAACCAGATAACTCTAATATTTTAATGTCGAAAAAAAGTTTCACAATTTATTTTTTCCCTAACTTTGGATTAGTGGGCCTTATTACCCGCCGGGCCTTAATACCCATACTTACCTTATAGAAGAAGTTGTTTCAAAATTTGCGGCTGTAGATGGCTTTTCACGGTGCATAGGAACATACTCTAAGACCTTGCAACACATCCCCAGAAATTTTATTTTTGATTATCATTAGAAAACGTTTCCTCATTCAAAAAATGTAAACGACAACTATTTTTAGTGGGGGCCTGGGGAGAAAACACATATTTTAGGGCAGTGCCCAGGAATTTTGTTGTTCAAGATAGGTAACTAAGAAGCATGTGGCGTACTCAAATTTTTAGTATGTTGATACTGGTAGCAAATGAGGATGACTTGCAAAAAATTAGGGTAATTGGAGCTAAACCAACCCCGCCCCGATCTCTGACTGCCCCCTTCCTAGAACTACGTTTCCTTTAATCGTAAAAACTTTTTTTTTGTTCTATCATAAACTAGATCAAAATTCATCGACAGATTTCAAACTTCATCAAAAAATCTCTTTTCGTTTAAGATTTATAACAATGCAAAGCTTAAAATTACCCCCTGAAATAACTTTAAATGGTCTCAACTTTTAAACGAAAAATGTTTTTTTGATGTAATTTGAAACCTGTCGATGAACTTTAATCTAGTTTAATATAAAACAAGCAAAAAATTGAAAAGTGTTTTTAGGAACCAAACCCTGGGGGGATTTGGGGGATCTTCTCGAACACCACAAAATCGAGCCCATGCCATATTTAGGTTTTCAGAAATGTTTGTGATAGATTTATCAATTTTTTTTTAAAGTTTTTAAAAATTTTTGTTTAACAGTGAAATTTACAGACGGATAAATAATTTTTATTACTTTCTATTAACATTTTTATTGAAATAAAAACAAAGCAAAGCAACCTTTAATTATTAACAATTAGTAAAAGCTAGCAGTTGCTAATTGTTAACAGTTGCATAATAACTCTTTGCACGCGTTGATATACGAACTGAAAACATGTTTTTAGCCGTTATAGTGACATGTGTTTATAGCCATTATATTGACATTTGATTGATATGACCGATATATCATGCTAATATTATCAATCCATATCAGAAGTTTTTATTTGAAGCATTCATTTAAAATGCCTTAACATGCAAAAGAACATAGTGATTTTGTAAAAAAATTTTGCATTTGCTGCTTCAGGAAAGGCACGGATTTAAGACCAATAAATAATCCTGAAACAACTTATTTAAATCTAAATAAAAAGAAAAATGACTACTCAAACCTTATCAAAACTATATTCTGGAAAGATTATTCAGCGGATAACCCTGACCTTCCTACCATGCTTTGCTCAAAATGTAGAAAAAGGCTTGCAGGGACTGATCCTTACTTCATTATGCGGCCGTTTTATGAAGGTAATTATAATTATATTGATGTTTAATTTACTTCATTTAAAATTTAGTTTCGCTGTTTTAGTTATTATAGTTGCTATACATGTGCTACAAAATATAGACCTGAATACCAGAGTTATAGAGGGAAAAAATTTTGGAAAATAATTAAGCTCCACGTATGTTAAAGATCAAGAGGAGTTCTCTACGAGCTATAGAAATCTAAGGGCTACAATTCTTTTGAAGGTACACATAATTGAGCAACATGTTATTGAATTTATCAACATCAAAGGTGGAGTCTTTGGTATGATAAATAACTTTTAAATTTGATTAAGAATAATTTATAATCTTAGTAATTAAATACTCTATTATAACAGTTGAATAGTAGAATTTGCATAATTTACGACGAATATTTATTAAATAAACTTGCATTTCTTTTGTACTTCTACTATTCTATAGGCTTAGGTTACTGGACTGAACAAGCTCTCGAATCCATTCATCAGGATTTCAATCAATTTTGGCGAATGAGAAAAGTTGGAGAGCACTGCCCAAACTATATAGAGGAGGTGAAAAACGCGGCTGTTGCTTACAACTACAAGCGCTTTTAAAGTAGCTTTCTATTTGCAGGAATGTAGTTTGTAAAAAGTAAAGTGTTAAATCTCCTATGAACAAACTTTTAGTATGACTTTGAAATGGAAAATATCAACCATAATGTAACCATAAAAATCAGAGTTTTTTTTTTTTTTTTTACTGTAATAAATAATTGTAGCAAACCCTTCTCGACCCCTAATAGCCCTCCCCAGAGATTCTGAAAATCTAAATACAGGGGTATGGGCATGATTTTGTTGTGTTCGAAACGATCCCTCGAATCCCCCCTAGGGTATGGTTCCTAAAAACACTTTTCAATTTTTGGCTTGTTTCATATTAAACAAGATCAAAGTTCATGGACAGATTTCAAATTACATTAAAAAAAAATTTCTCGTTTGAAAGTTGAGACCATTAAAGTTATTTCAGGGGGTAATTTTAAGCTTTGCATTGTTATAAATCTTAAACGAAAAGAGATTTTTTGATGAAATTTGAAATCTGTCGATGAATTTTGATCTAGTTTATGATAGAACAAAAAAAAAGTTTTTACGATTAAAGGACACGTAGTTCTAGGAAGGGGGCAATCAGGGATCGGGGAGGGCTTGGTTTAGCTCCAATTACCCTAATTTTTTGCAAGTCATCCTCATTTGCTACCAGTATCAACATACTAAAAATTTGAGTATGCCACATGCTTCTTAGTAACCTATCTTGAACAACTAAATTCCTGGGCACTGCCCTAAAATATGTGTTTTCTCCCCAGGCCCCCACTAAAAAATGTTGTCGTTTACGTTTTTTGAATGAGGAAACGTTTTCTAATGATAATCAAAAATAAAATTTCTGGGGATGTGTTGCAAGGTCTTAGAGTATGTTCCTATGCACCGTGTGCTGCTACAAAATGCTCAAGAAATATCAATAGACCTTTATGTCATTATTAGAATAGACTTTAATGCCATTTACAAAAAACAGCGTTTACAAGCCGAAAGGTGCTTTTCTTATAAAAAAATTGAAAAATCCTCTTCAAATAGTTAATTAAGAGTTATTCAAATAAATGAGTTTAAAAGTAATTTTCAAAACTGTCATTAAACGTAGACAAAATTTAATATTTTATTTTCTCAATCCTACTAAAGTTGATAATTTATACTCCTGTTGCTTTATTTGCATTATTTTATCATCAAATATAAGATATCCTAAACATTTTCTATATATTGAATGTTTAGACTTTAAAACAGGAATGGTCACGGTGCTGCTACTAGGTGCTTTGGAGTTTAAGGATGGGTTTAAGGATATACATGCATATCTACATTATGAACACGCGTTGCTTAGTCTTCTATCAGCTGTTAATAGTAATGTGAGGAAGCTAATTCTAGTAAAACAAGATGCCGTTTAAAGCAATACCACCCAAAGACATTAATTAATATTTTACAATAACGAATAACAAATGAAAAGACGCCAACGCCCAAAAACATTAGAACCGATATAAAAAGGTGGAGTGAGAAATATAAAAAGATTAGAAGAGATTAGAAGAAAAGAGATTAGAAGAGAAAGATTAGAAAAAGAGTCTGAGCGTCGAAAAGGATCGGAGAAGGTGAACGGGGTTCGATAGGTGAACGGGGAGATACAAAACAGAAGTGTAAGTTGAAGTTAGAGTTAGTTGGAGTCAGTCAGTGAATGCTGAATAAAAAAAAGAAATACGAAAGGAGTTTTGATTGATTTTATAAAAGGAGTTTAAAAGATATAGTATTTATAATTTTAAGTGGAGAAATTTTTTATTAAAGATTACGGAACATTAAAAGAAAAGAATTATTATTATTAGAGATTTAAAGGAGAAATATTGCGCATAAAGAAAAGTACGCGCGTATTTTAATACTGTTCAGAGTGCTACCATTACACAGAACCAAGAGGCATCCCCACTCACCTTTAACCCAAACCTCCTAACCTCTATCAAAACACCCAAAACCCCATCCCAATTCCCCTGAATATATTGTTAGAAGAGTTAGAGTAACACAACAAAACCCCGCCTCACAGTAATTGTAAATATAGTAAATAAACGGGCAAATAGGATAGGTCAGGCATAAAGAATGTTTTGAACATAAATTTGATGAAGACAAATGAATTTTTCTTTCAATTAGGATTCGTAGAGCGAATAATATCCATTATGATAAAAATAAATGTAATTTTAATTTGTTGTTAGGGACGACTAACAAATCTCACTCTCTGACAGAAATTGGTGTCATAAAAACTGAAACACTTTAAGGTTTTGAAAATAAACACTTTAAGTATAATATTTAGTTCGATTATAATATAGATATTAATAAATTTATATCAAGTTGGTCTGTGACTATACAGAAATTATCAACACTAGAAATTTCTTAAAATTTAGCCTGAAGGGTGGTTCCACAATTATTTAGTGATTCAGAGAGACCGCTACCTGTAACTTTAGTGATTGCTAAAAAAAATAGCAACGGCTTATCAATAACTTTATTACTTTTACTTATCTTCCAACATTCTTTTTTAAGATCTATAAAAAAAACAATTTTTTTTTGTTCAATAAAAAAATTCGCAAAAATCTACTAAATAGTAAAAATTTCCTTTCCCAAAATTTAATATTGTTTATTGGCAAAACTAATATTTTCTGGCTGTTTTTTAAGTATCAGTTTAAGCATAAAGTTAATGAATAATTGAGCTCTAATTATTTTAACTACTGCTCCAAATACCAATATCTTTAATAGTGATATTTGAAAACACGTTTAAATTCTTATTGGCTGTATTTATTTTTTTACTGCGTACTCATTTAATTATTTGTCTTTTAATAGATTCAAAAAATCAAAAAATTCGACAATAAACTTAATCTGCAACCTGATAAAAAGAAAACAGAATTTGCTGACAAAAAGAATGAGATGGAAAGCAATTTTCTATAACAACAAACGTTTAAAGAATAAACAAAACAATAAAAAACAATAAACATTCGAGAAAACATATGGTGATCTGAAACTTTCGAAATTAATATTGAGAAATGCCCTCAACAAGTTAAAGAAATGGCAGCTTCTAGTTTATTATCTTATAGCCAATAATTACCAGTAATTTCTTTTTCAAACCAATTGAAATCTCCCACATGGCAATCCCTAATAGATTCACTAACTACACGAATATCTAAAATAAAAAATTAACATTAAAGAAAAATTAAAGCAATACATGAATTATATAATACCTAAAAATATTGTACATAAATAGATGAAATAATTACAAAAACAAGAATTATAGAAACTTAGGTTTGTCAGTGAAGATTCTATTCTAAAAACAGGATTGGTCACGGTGCGGCTACAAAAAGCTAAAGAAATATCAATAAACCTTTTCAACTCTGTACAACATCATTGAATATTTTTCCTGAAAAACTAACATCGAATAACAACCTGTTCAACTAAACTATATAAAAAAGTTGCCAAATATTCTTTTTGAAATTTACAAAAAAAAAAAAAAAGACATTCTATTTTTCCTTTCACCCATCATGTGTAAAATATAAAAAAAGATTTCTTGAAGGAACTCTCAAACAAAACTGAAACATTTAAACTGTTATATTTAAAACCATTTTTGAACTCTTGTTATGTTTTCAGGGGAAGAAACTTTACGATAAATACAGCCCAGTTTGAGTTCAGATTCGAAGCGTCGGTTTTAAAGGGAACAATTCAGTTCAACAAGTCGATAAAAATACAGAATAGAACTGTTAGGCTCGAAACAAACCCCATTTGAAATGAAAAACAAGTTGAAAACAGATTATACTTTTTGTTAGCGAAAATTGAAATACGTGACCTCAAAAAACTAATCAGTATTGAGTTAAATAACGATAAAAACAAAGTAGCTACTAAGCTACTTAGCTCAACTGGATGTGCTTTCCTCGAAAGCATTTACATAAAATATAATATTACACCCTGTTTTATAAAAAAACAGTGTTTACAAACCGAAAGAGCAGGGATGACAGCGATTAGTTTACTTTAAGTGGTAAAGTTTTTTTATCGTAAGAAATTGTTTAAAAGAGAAAAAACAACAAGAGACTTCGCAGAGAAGAAAACAATGAGCTAAAACCCTATCCTATCAATCTATTTTAACCTAATATCCTTTTTTCAAGTGGTGCTTTCTGTTAGCAATATTCGAAATCGAACATATTTTGCAACTGAAACATTATGAACTTAAAACCAAGATGAATGCAGCGATTAAACGTCAAAAACTGATGTTGAACTTAAAGCGTTTCTAAGGGTCTAATAGCTCTGAGTGATTGCTTTTAGCTGCAATTTGATTAACGCAATTTTTTTTTTTTTAATAAATTTAAGAAGTCAATATCAGCAGGTGCTGTTGAGTTTAAGGATGGATATGTTATGAACATGAGTTGCTTAGTTTTCTATTAGCTGTTTACATTAGATACCCATATTCTTAGAGCAACAATTTACATTTAGCATTTGTTTTCGTTACTATTTTCGTTCAACCAAGCAAAATGAACTTAAAAGAGCTGAGGATAGTCGGAATCTTATTGCTGCAGTCATTTTAGAGATACTAATGAACAGGTTATTAATTCCATAAATTTGCTTTGTTCACTTTGATCATAATTTGACATCTCTTTGATATAATCAATTCGAAATTAAAATATTTTGATAAATCGCGAGGTTACAATTATTTTGTTTTATCTACAATTTTAAACGTTGGGAGAAAATGAGTTATTAATTTTAGTTAGAAATGATTACTTTTATATATTATATCGTGTTGTTTCGTTTACGTTTTATTGATTGGTACTACGTAGCGTTTTGAATAAATTTTGATAAAAGCTACTCGCTTTCAGAGTATTTTCTTATAATTTGCTATCTATTTGCTTAGTTTCCAAATTATAGCATCTTACTTTAATTCAACGAGAGGTAAATTAAGATTTTCAAAATTTTTCAAGCACATGCACGGCGTCTTCTCCATTCTTAATTAAGTATTGATGAATAGGAAAAAGGTGCCCACAGCTTTATGTCTTACGGGAAGACAGAATGTTTCAGTTTAATGAAGAACAGGGTTAGAAGGGTGCAATTTTTGATTTAGAGGGGCTGCTATGTTTTTCTCTTTTCTTAATTTTATGTGGTTTTCCAAAATTAAGTCGCTAAATAAATGGAAGGATTTATTTTTAAAGATATTTAGAGAAATAATTAAAATATATTTAGAGAAAGATATAAAGAGAAATAGATATTTCTCACTTTAGTTTTTTATTTTTTTCCCTCTTCTTATATGTTAAAGGGAGACATTTCCGTAAAACTCTAGGAGGGGTATTTTTAGAGAGAGAGAGAAGTTGTTTTGACTAAAGTGTTTCGATTAAACTTGAATAAGAAGTTATAAGGGTGTATTGCCATCTAGAGTTGATCTACTGATAAGGCCGAATGAAGGCGATTTCCGAAGGCTAGTAAAGTAAAACACAAGTGTATTTGATTCTATTTCTCACACGAGAAATACTTCAATTAATGTTTACAGTTTCAAACTTATTAGAAAAATGAAATTTTTTCAATATAATCATTTTTCTATGGTCTAATGCATATTGCTAACCTATCGATACATAACAAATTCATAAATAATAAATATTTTCTAGCAATTTAACAAAATAATGAAACTGACACTGAAAAGAAAAACTCACAAAATAGAAACTATGTTAAAATTAAAGTTTACTACAAAACGACGCTGACAAATAAAACTGACGAAACGATCCATCTAACTAGATAACGAGCGCAACTGAAAATAACATCGTTTACACTACAATTAGTAAAATACTAAATCTTTATCAATTACTGAGTAGTCGAATTCATCAATTATTTTAAATTTGTGGCAAGTGAACGAATCGAAGAAATTTTCTCGAAAATAAAGCAATCACATCAATTATCAATGGGTTGACCATGTAAAAATTTCCATAAACAAATTTAAATAATTCTTACCATTAACTGGGTAAATACGTTTTAGAAGGAAGTCTAAAAAAAAAGGGCAGTATATAAAACTTTATCTAAGAAAAAACTTCTTGTTTAATGAAGAAAGAAGTCGGAGGAGAAACAAATTTAAATAATTTATGCCCAGCAAAAATTCAAAAAGTGAAAAACTTATGTTTTGGCTTAAGCAATAAATACTCATTCCGAAGTGACAAGGAACCCAAATTTTTTTCCATATTTCAATTGTTATTGTCTTGTAATAATGTTGAAAAAAATCTTTTAAGCGAGTTAAAACTTTTCTCCTTTTGAAATTTTATTTTTTTAATTATTAGTTTAGATATATTACCTAAAGAATCATATTAAGATAAATGATAATCGTTAAGACCATGTTATAATTGAAGTAAGTATATAAAATAGTTATATATACATTATATATATTTATATATATGTATATAAAAATGTATATATAACTATATATAGTTATATATACATTTTTATTAGCTAAAGTAGAAAGGATTTAAATTTTTATCAGAAAAAGTAGAAAGGATTTTAATTTTTTAAATCGTTTATATTTTGTTTGTTTTAGCTTTTCTTTTAGCAGTTTTATTTTTGTTATTTTATTTTTTAGAAGGAAAATAAGGGTATGGATGTTATTTAAAGTTATACTAATGCTATTTCCATAAAATGGTTATTACTTCTTTGAAATTATTATTACTTTGAAATTTCTGTGATGCTATTAACTATTATTGTTCTTTTTTAGAAAATTTAGAAAATAAATTAAAATTTTGTGCCTACACTGACATGGCATGTCACATGTTATAGTATGTAAAGGTTAAATTTTGTTGTGAAGATTACAGTTCTTATGAAAAAAAAAAAAAAAAAGAAGGTAAAGAGTATTGTTTGTAAATATATATTTTGTATCTTTTTAAATTTTCTGGCATCATTTTTAAAATTTTTATTTGCACACTTATAGCTGTTTTATCAATGTGTTTTTATAATAATGTAAAGTGTTTTTTTATTGTTCGTGTATGTGTTAGTATGTGTTATATAATTGTTTTAAAAATGTGTTTAAATATGTATATGAGGTATATATATTTAACCTTATATACATATTTAAACACATTTATTGTGTTTATAGTTAGTACATATGTTTATATTATGTTGTTTCCGTGTTTTCAAAGTGCTGTGACTTGGTAAACGTGTAGAGCAAGATTTGTCAACTTTGCCAGCCAAGTGATGCACTTTTAACAGAGGGTTACACAATAGTTTTTAGTGTCAAACTGTTACTGCTTTAGGTCTTGCTGTTTTCAAGCCTTTATTTTTAAAGATTATTCTAAAAATACATAATGTATTTTAATAACATTTTGCGTAATGTTGTTACTTATGTTTTGTTATATATGAATATTATCTTACTTAAGTTATATTATATACATATATTAACTTATGGTGTGTTGTTGCTGTGATGTTTTTTTGTTATCTTTTGAGTTAATAGACATTTGGCTTATCTTCATGTTTGTGTCTGTTATTAAATATTGTCCGTATAAAAAATACAGACTGTTGCTAGTGAAAAAAATAACTATGTGCAAGATGCTGCATTTACTCAACCATTTTTGTTAAAAAAAAACTAGAGACTTGTAACTTAAACAAAATACTTTTGCTAATTGCAGGAGACTCAATAAACAGATATCAAAAATTTCATCTTAAGAATTACTTCTGACAATCTGTTGTGAAAGATTTCTTTGCAGGGCCCCAACACTACAAAATTAAATATTTTACATTTTCAAAAGAGGTGAAAAGCTATTATATTATAAGGAATGGTGAATAGGTAATTTTGTTAAAAATCACTGCTTTTAATCATTTACTAAAAGCCAATACAAATTATTTTGCTATATATACAATTTGTTTTACATCAATTTGATTTTTTGTCTTTAGTGCTGTTTACTACATGATTTTGCTATAAATATTTTGGAATCATGATGTTCCAGCATAAATTGCTATAATCGCTATCAGTCTCCCTTCATGTAATGAAGTTGCAGTTGTATTTGTTGGTGTACTACCTGTTTCCAGGGAAGATGTTGTTTACCCAAGAGGTCATCCTCTTAAAACTCTATCAAGTATGTCTGCCAACTTAGATCCTATGGTTTATCCTCTATTTTTTCTATATTAAATGCAATTGATAGGTTGTTAAAAGATATTTGCAACAACAACTTTCCATTCTGAGGAAAAATCATTCTTTTTGGTGGTGACTTAATGCAAATTCTGCCTGTTGTGAAAAGAGGACAACCAGCTGAGATAGTAGAATCGTGTATAAAATGTTCTTTACATTGGCAATTGGTGCAGAAGTTTGCATGAACTGAAAATATGAGAGTACAAGATGGGGAAGATGAATTTTCCCAATGGCTACTAAAACTTGGGAAAGGAACAATACCTGTCAAAGAGGAGGATCCTTATAAAAGATGCATTAAAATACCAAATCAGTGCATTATTAGAGAAAATAAATTGACTGTTGAAAAGATTTTCGGAGATGCTGATCAAAATGATTATTCTAAATGCGTGATTTTAACACCAACTAATGTTGATTCATTATCAATCAATGAAGAAGTGCTTGAATGTCTGCCGGGTGAGGTCAAAATTTATTTAAGTGCTGATCAAATTGATACTGATGACCTTAATGAAAGAAATGACTTACCTGTTGAGTGTTTGAATAGTTTAACTCCTTCAGGTATGCCACCTCATTGTTTAAAATTGAAAATTGTTTGTGTAATAATGCTACTTAGATATTTAGATCTAAAAGCTGGGTTATGCAATGGTACTCGAATGAAAGTTTGTGCTCTTCAAAATAATTATATTGATGCAGAGGATTTGACAGGTGTTTCTGGTGGTAAACAGGATTTTGTTCCTCAAATTCAGTTGGCTCCATCAGGTTCTAATATACCTTTTGTTCTGAAACGTCGTGAGTTTCCTGTCAGATTGGCTTACTCAATGACAATTAATAAAAGTCAAACATTTAATAGAGTTGGGGTATATCTTAAAAAAACCAAGTTTCTCTCATGGTCAACAATATGTTGCATGTTTAAGAATGAGAGCATTTAATAGTTTGTTTTTCAAAATTAATAAACATCTCATTCAAGGTGTTCAAAATTAATAAACATCTCATTCAAGGTAAATGTTATATTTTCTAATGTTCTTAATTTATAGTCTTAAGATTTTTATTTTGAAAATTTACTGTTTGTAAGTTGTGAGCACATTTTGTTTGTATAAATTTATTTATTATTTTAATATATGTATATATTTTTTATAGTTTTTGATAAATATATTTGTCATTTAATATTGTTATAAAATGTGTTTATATGTGTTATATAAAACCATATTTGTTTATAGTTGTATGTATGTTTAAACTATATTGTTTCCATGTTTTCAAAGTGAGGTGACTTGGGATTATGTTGAGCAAGATTGATAACCTTGCCAGCCAAACGATGTATTTATAGCAGAGGTGTGACTTGGCAGCATTTAGTGTCAGGCAGTGTTACTGCTTTAGAGCTAGGTTGTGTTTTGTGGCCTTTTTAATTATTCTGGAAACACAATGTCTGTTAATGTTTAGCGTAATGTGTGTGAGAGAGTATGCAACCTTGATCTTTAAATCTAGGGTGTTTTAATGTCCTAAGTTTGAAGTAATTGAATAACAAATATTGAATATAAAAACAAATATACTTTATGTATTTATATGTTTAGTAAAAAAGTAAATATAGTTAACTTTAAATTGGTTTTCTAATTTTGACTTTCATATTTTAATTTGGTTTGTTATTTTCGCTGGATTTTAGGATCAAGAGTGTAAATATTCTATTGTTATGTGTTATTGTTGTGATGTTTTTTGTTCAAATTCATTTTTAACAATAAACACCTTCATGTTGGTGTCTATTGTTAAAAATGAATGATAGGCAGTTTCATTATTGAAACTTACTGCTTTTATTTATTTACTTAAAGCCAAGACAACATTATGCTAAAAATACAATTTATATCCTAATTTGATTTTATATATAAATATATTAGTATTGTTAATCCTTTTGTACTTCGAAATAGATTTTATAGTTAAATTTTCGATAAATGTTTATATTAACTGCCATGTCAAAATAGGTTACTATAAATAGGTAAATCGATTTTCAGTTTTTAGTGGTGTTTTTTTTTTTGGTTTTTTGTTGTTTTTTTTTTGTTATGGTATTATAATTCCTTTTTTTTTTCTCTTTAAGATTTACGATTGACGCATTTATACGTTTTATAAAAAAAACCTGATTACCTTTTATTGTAAATTTTTGTCAGTTAAAATGATATAGATATATGCAATTAGTTCAATTTTTAAAAATCTTCTCTATTTTATTCCTAATTATTTGTTTTACGTAACTTTGGGGATCTTTTTAAACGGGGGAGGGGGGGGGTATAATTGTAGTTTTGAGCATTTGTCAAATATCGAGTTAATTAAATTTTATAAGGTGTTAAACTAATTAATTATCTTAGTTTGCATTTGCAACACTTTTAAGGAAAGAAAAAATTCTTATATATATTAAAAATAAAAAAATGTTATACATGTAAATCATTGTTTTACATTTTATTATTCTGGTAGAAGGTCTTCATCAAAAACTTGATAACTCTTAATAAAGATAAACGTATTCTCCTTACCACCATTAAGGCAAAAACGGGGAAGGGAGGTCATTTATTAGTGTCAAATTATTAAAGAGAATTAAATTTCGAGTAACAAAAGGAATTTTTAATAAATGGTAGCAAATAACCGTTTACTAAAAATTATTGAAACAAAGAGGCCATATATAAAAATGGTCAGATTAGTGCCATAAATAGCAATAGTCAAATGGTCAGATATTTTGAATAAATTTATTTAGTTGTGTGCATTTAACGTTTTAAAGACAATTTCCTTTGTTAAAGAAACATGTATCAAGGGGATGCCAAAGAATTCATGTAAAATTTACGTTCGCTTTATATTAATCTTATTAATTAAAGTTCACGTTATAAAAATATAACACGAATTTAGCTTTACTTTTTCGTCAATTTAAAGCATGAGGAAGTAATATTATTTTGTGTCAGTAACTAAAAACGTATTGTTTTGAACTTAGTAATGTCGAGGAAAATGGTTCTGCCTTACACTGATATGACCTATTTCAGTTGTAAATTACTCAATAATGTTAAATAATTGGTAAATTATTTTACCTCCGCGTATTTTTTCATTTGAAGGCGTTTTTCTAAAAGGGTAATAGTTATGGTTTTGCAACTTTAAATTGTGAAAAACAGCCACTATAAATTAACAGACCAACCATAACCCGTATTACGGGTTGCTTTTTTGCTAGTAAAAAAGTAATGCTTTTAGAAGATATTCATATTTCTTGACATACTAGTCAAAAAAAAAAACATAATATATATCCACACAAAAAAAACTCAGCTATATATAATTCTGTATGTATGTATGTATGTATGCATGCATGCATGCATGTATGTATGTATGTATGTATGTATGTATGTATGTATGTATGTATGTATGTATGTATGTATGTATGTATGTATGTATGTATACACACTAACATACATATATGCAGGGTGGTGCAAAAGTTTCTAAACTCTGGTGTCTTGAAATAAAAACTCAGAAAAAATTTTTGCCATTATTTGCAAAGCCAAAAATCTACAAAAAAAACTTTCACACAAGTTTTGTAGTTCTCCCATTCTGGAAATTAGCTGGTCTTTTATTCAAAATCTTGGTTCTTTAAATACTTTATACTTTAAATAAAACCAGCAAGTTTCCAGGGGATTTAGGTTTGGGATTTAGGTTTGGAGAGTTTCCTGGCCAATTTGTTGAAACCTTTATGAGGTTCTCTTAAATCAATACCATTGCATTATTTGATATGGTAATTTGCTTCATCTTTCATTTAAAATGCATTTTTATTATTCATAGCTTCTTTATAAGCTGGTAAAATACGTTAAACATATAAATCACCATTTGCAGAGACGTTTTCATTAATAAAATGAAGCTGAGTTTTTTATTGTGTAGAAACTTTAGTGCCACCCTTATATATACAGTACTGTGCAAAAGATAGTAGCACCTAAGAGTTTTTTTAAAAATGTACATTTAAATAAATATAAGTAAATAATATTGATTTTATCTTAAACAATATCTTGGTTTAATTTTTATTAAATTAAACTAAGATATTGTTTAAAATAAAGCTATATTTATTTATTTTAGTAATAATTATGTTAATAAAACAATTTTTTTATTAATATTTTTAGATGGTTTCAACTTATATCATTTTTCACCCACTTATAATGTTTGTTCATTTATTAAGGGCAAGGATCAACACTTGAAATTGATTACATCAACCACTGTACTATTTATTTATTTTGTTTAAATTTATTATTATTAAATATTTTTTAATAATTAAGAATGTGGAGAAGAATTTTTAGTTACTATTGAGTTCTCGTGTTACCTACAGATTTTTTCATCTAAAAAAAATTTTTTTTTTTCAAAAGTTTTGTTTTATAATAAAATTATATTGTGAAAAGAAAAAAAAAAACGGAAAATCAAATATGGTGGAGGGAATACTCAAGTTTGGAGGTGTATTTCAATAAAAGAGGTAGGGGATATTGTTAGAAAAACGGAAA
The DNA here is from genome assembly GCF_058129835.1 of Hydra viridissima. Lineage (NCBI taxonomy): Eukaryota > Metazoa > Cnidaria > Hydrozoa > Anthoathecata > Hydridae > Hydra > Hydra viridissima. Next base: position 39,998,475 of record NW_028324300.1, read on the forward strand.
AGCTTACAGGTGAAAAATACAAAAATATTTTACACAACCATAATGTGCCTTCTGGACGACAACTGATCAGGGATTATTTTATCCTACAACAGGATAACGATCCCAAACATACTTGCAAATTAGTTAAAAATTATTTGCCAAATCTGCAAGAGGAGGGAGTGCTTCAAACCATGCCTTGGCCTCCTCTGAGCTCTGAACATAATCGAACATGTGTGGAACTACTTAGACAGAAAGATGGAAATATTGCCAACAAATGTAAATGAGCTTTGGAATGCTCTCAAAGAAGAATGGTACAATATCTGTATCACATTTGTTGAAAATCTATATAAAAATATAAATAAAAGGCTCCAAGATGTTATTGTAAATAAAGATGGTCACATTAAATATTAGTTAAGTCTCTATGTATAGTTATAAACTTAAATGCTTTTAATAAAACATGTATTATACTACACAATTTAATAAAAAATATGTTTGTACCTATATTTTAGTTTTAATTTCATTTTGTTTGACATTTTATCCTGAATATTAAAAATTCTCTTAGAAGCTACTTTCTTTTGCACAGTACTGTGTATGTGTGACATTAATTTGCTCTTTTATATCTGGAAAAAAGAACAGAAAAACCATAACAGTTATTAATTAAAACATATAATCAAAACATAATTTTTCATAATTTCACAACATTTCTAATCTCTTGAGCTTTGCTTGAGGTTTTAACAGGTGTTAGAAGGAAGTGATAAAGTCTTTATAAAATTTTGTCAACTTTTTTTTTAATTTTACATAGTTTATTATAACTAAAAAATATTTTATTCAAAAAGTAATTTGACATTTGCTTACCAACATTTTGCTTTATTGTAGCTGGAAAAAAGAACAGAAAAACCATTAAAGTTATTAATGAAATTATTAATGAAAACAAAAAATTGCATAAGAAAATATATAATCTAAAAGAATAAAATGAGAGGAGAACTAAATGACTGTTTAAAATTAATTATGCTAAGCCCTAAAATTATACGTTAAGAAAAATGAAAAAATGCATTCAACTGAAAAACATGTTTTAAATATTTAATAATGATCTGCATAAGTTTAGTCTCTTATCTATTTGAAATATTAAAACTTTTGGTGGCCATCATTTTTTTGTTGCTTTTTTTCAGTTAACTGATATTTTTAATATAACAAAGACAGTCAACATATTTAAAAGTAATTCTTTAACTTACCAATATGAACAAACAAATTTCTTGGATCATCTGGAAAAGATAAAAACTTTCAATATAAATTACAAATCAAATGAAGTTTTCAATAATAAAATGAATCAAAAATTGATTCTAAATTTCTTTAACACTAGTCATGAACTTACCTAGCACAGCATGAAGCAAGGAGTTTCTTTCTTCATATAAAAAAAAAAAAAATGAAAAATCGATGCATTTTCACTACAATTCACAAACATGATTATCAAAGGAAGCATAAAACTGGTTCTAAAATTTCTATAAAACTTTTCATGAACTTACTAAACATGGAGTTACTTTCCTTCTTTGAAGCTTTTAAATTAGCAAGCAATCTCAAAAAAGGTCTTCCATTTTCATTTTTCAGACCACAGATCATTGGCAAGCAGCTTCGCAATTTTCTATTACTAAGAATCTCCTCAGGACTCAAATTAATGTGTGCATGTAGTGAAACACAAAACTCCATCAAAGTCAGGTGAACAAACTGATATTGATAACCAAGCTGTGACTCAACTTTTTCAATGAAACCTAAATCATTACTTTCAATGTCACCAATATCTTCAAAATAAACTTCCATTTCCTTTTGAGAAAAAACAACTTTGCTTTCATTAAACAAATGCCAAGCAACTTTACAAACTTTTAAAATCAATTGCTTGCTACTCTCCTTTTCCATCAACTTATAAACTGGTTCATTGTTTCTGTTTATATGCTTTTGCAAAAAGTATAGAAATATACAGCAATACAACTCTGTTGTACTGAAGAATGATAAAGAACCCCTGAGCATAGATGAACCAATAACTGTACACATTGCTGATAAGTAAAAAGGGACAGATGCCATTGCTTTAGCAATTTGAGATGAGTTAAGAACATCTTTTATGGCTTCTTTTGCATTTCCAACTCTTTCTACATACTCATTTATTGCAAGGTCATTAAAACCCATTATTTGAATGACTAACTTCTCCCTACATTCTGTCATTTTATTTTTATATTGTAATATAGCTCCAACTCTTCCAGCTATAACACATTTGTATTTGTGAAAGTCCAAAATATCTGCTAACACATTAACGATGGAATGATTGCTTGGATTTAGAGAACTGTGATTTATTAATTCATCCAAATAAGCAAACTCATCCAAACCATCTATCACAAACAAAACTGAAAAGTGTTCACAAACATCACATTCTTTAAATACATTTTTGTAGAAAACTTTTAGCAACTCGTTTATGCTAACAATATTTTGATATTGATTTAACTTTCTACATTCAAGGTAAATAACAAGATCAACTTTTTCCCATAACGTATTACTGACCCAATCAAGTAAGCATTTTCTGAGCAAACAAGTTTTTCCAATTCCAGCAATACCACAAATCAAGAGTAAAGGTAGTTCTTTTGAGAATACTTCATAAAACTCAATTGGTTCATAAATTGCTTGTCTGTGAAGAAACAACTCTTGCTCAGCAGTATTTACAATATCTCTCTCTACCTCATATGCATCAACTACTGTCAATTCTACAAACTTGTTTAAAAGTTCAACATTAGTGGTACTTATTACATTGTGTTCAAGTTGATCCATTTTTCCATAAGTGGTTTGATAAAACTTCTTTAGTGCTTCACACATTTCTGAAAGAACATAAGTATAAAAAAAGTGTTTGGTGTGAGTTCAGAATAGAAAACTTAAAATTAGAAATTGAATAAAAGCTTACAGGGGATTTTTAATACACTCTGATATTCAAAAATACAAAACCAACAGCATTTGCTTATGTTTTTTACTTAAATTAAAACAAAAAAAAAGTTTTATTTAAAAAAAAGAAATTTTTTAAAATCTTCGTCTTTCAATGGAGAGGTATTAAAGCAAAGTTGTTATAGCATCTAACGAAAAATTTAAGATTGTTATAAACAATTTTAAATATAAAACAATAAAAGATTTTAAAAAGCCAAGTTTTAATGCTTTTATAATTATTTTGTATATAATGTGTTTGTGTGTATATTAATTATTCCCCTTGTCCTTCTTCCCTATTTCCTGATCTCATCACACTTTTGAAAGTCAACTTTATTATATGAATTTTAAGCCTTTATTGTGTTTTTCTTAATTTGCTTTGGAGGCTGTTTTTGTATATTCCTTTTTTTATTACATATTAACTTATTATAAAGTTATTCAACTGAATCAATATTATTTTTGTTGTTATTAGTACTTTTAGTGATTTTATTATTATTGTTATTATCATTATTATTCTATCAACAATAAAAATGATAATCATAATAACAATAATAATAATAATAATAATAATAATAATAATAATAATAATAATAATAATAATAATAATAATAATAATAATAATAATAATAATAATAACAATAATAATAATAATAATAATAACAATAATAACAATAATAATAATAACAATAATAATAATAATAAAAATAATAATAATAAAAATAATAACAATAATAATAATAATAATAATAATAATAATGATAATAATAATTATAATAATAATAGTAACGATAATAATAATAATATTAATAATAATAATAATAATAATAATAATAATAATAATAATAATAATAATAATAATAATAATAATAATAACAATTATAACAATAATAATAATAACAATTATAACAATAATAATAATAACAATAATAATAATAATAACAATAATAATAATAATAATAATAATAACAATAATAATAATAATAATAATAATAATAATAATAAAAATAATAATAATAATAATAATAATAATGATAATAATAATAATAATAATAAAGGCAGTAATAACAATAATAATAAAGACAGTAATAACAATAATAATAAAGACAATAATAACAATAATAAAAATAAAAATGATGATGATAACATTAATAATAATAAAAACAATATCAATAATAACAGCAACAATAAAAATAATTTTAACAACAAATAATATTAACAACAATAAAAATATTAATAACATTAAATATAATTACAAAAATAATACCAACAACAACAGAAATAAAAATTTTTACATTAGCTATAAGTAAAGGTAAAGAGAAGCATCAAGATAATACTGAACTTGTACAATTATCTCCCACCATAACTCCAATTGAATGAAATTATGATGGCAGATCATTGCTGACATTAAATGAGAAATTTTCAAAAAAATAGATGTGATAAAGAAGAACAGTTTTTTAAAATCATTATTATCATAAAAAACTGCATAAAAAATAATTGAAAACAACTGCAAAAATGTTTAGAAAAAATTTAGCATAACTTTAGTTTATTTTTATGTCACTTATAAAACCCACAAAAATCTTTTACAATTGGCTTGTTTCTATAAAATGTTTGGATGTTCTAACAAAGAAAATATTTTGAAGAGGTCATCTGACTTTAACACACTTTCTTAGTTTGTAAGTTTGGATATCACAACTCCTTTCAACTCCATGACTTTTTCAGAAAAGGTAACAATTTCACAACTAGCTGTTTCTAATCTTTTGAGCTTTGCTTGAGGTTTTAACAGGTGTTAGAAGGAAGTGATAAAATCTTTATAAAATTTTGTCAATTACTTTTTAATTTTACATAGTTTATTATAACTAAAAAATATTTTATTCAAAAAGTAATTTGACATTTGCTTACCATCTTTATGCTGTTCTGCATCTGGAAAAAAGAACAGAAAAACCATAAAAGTTTTGCAATGAAAACAAAAAATTGCATAAGAAAATATATAATCTAAAAGAATAAAATGAGAGGAGAACTAAATGACTGTTTAAAATAAAAACTGAATAGATAAAAAACTAAATGAGTCTTTTACTCAAATGATTATAAATAAAACTTTGAATAAAATTTGAATAAAGTTTTTTTTATAATAAATACAAGAGTTAAGAAATGAAATCATTTACCAATATTGAACAGAAACTAAATAAAAAGTAACCATGACAGTTATTCATTAAATGTATTAGAGGAATTATCATATATTATATTTAAAAAAAAAACATCAGGGGAATCAAAAGACTAAAAAATAATAAAAAAAGACTAAACAAATCGATACAAAATAATAAATAAAAACAATCTTCTACTGAATTGGAATAAAAAATACAAAGAATGTAAAATCATTTAAAGTTGAATCTCATAAAAACTAAATTTAAATTCAAACAAATAGAAATTTGATGTTTTGCAAACTAAAACATTTATGTAAACAAATAAGCAATTTAAAACTTCACAAAACAAAACCACATTCTGGTAGCAACAACAACAATAACAACAACAACAGCAACAATAATAATAATAATAATAGAAATAATAATAATAATAACAATAATAATAATAATAATAATAATAATAGAAATAATAATAATAATAATAATAATAATAATAATAATAATAACAATAATAATAATAATAATAACAATAATAATAATAATAATAATAATAATAAAAATCATGATGATGATGATGATGATGATGATGATGATGATGATGATGATGATGATGATGATGATGATGATGATGATGATGATGATGATAAACAAAAACAACAAGAAAATAACTAAAAAAAAAGCTATTAAAAATATAAGGTCAGAAAATTATAACTTAATACCACAGCTATGCTATTAATTTAAGCATCATAGAAATTAAGCATCAACATTTGGTTTTTTGATTTTAAATGAATAAAGTGCAAATTTCTATAAATATCAATCTTTTAAGATAAATCAAATTTTAGAAAGTTTACTGAAGTTGGACTCTTTATGCGCTTGACACACCCAGGTTATTGGTGTGACTGGTTTACATTCATATGTAAAATTGTTTTGAATGAAATTGGTTTTGATTGAATAGCAACTCTGCACAGTCTTTAAACAAAATAACATAAGGTTTGTGAGATATTGCAATTTTTTTCTGAATTAATGCAACTTTGTATGTTTAAATATATAAATTATTTTTAATATAGATTTATTTGAAATAATTTACACAAAAATTTTCATTTTAATTGGTATTATTTGATGAAAATTGAAAAATCAACGCTGATATCAACGCTTGTTGTTGTTATTATTAAGCATCATGATGCTTAATATAAATTTTTTTTTAAAAATCAAAATTTGAAGCGAAATGACTAAAGTAAGATAACATTTTGCTTTTCTGAAAAAGATTGAGCTAATTGGATGTCTTAATTAAAACATGCTTTTAATTGAACACATAAATTAAAAAACCTGGCAACTTAAAGAACACAAACAAAAGTACACATTTTTTAAATTATAAATTAACCAATAATAAGTTGAGTTAAAAGTAAAATGCTTTAATCAAAATAGTCTGTAATAATAAAAGTAAACCAATTACAAATTGCAAATCGCTTCACCCAAAAAGAACCTCAAGAAAAGTCCTCGATTTTCTTTTTTCAGTCCACAGATCATTGGCAAGCAGCTTCATATTTTTTTTATTACTGATAATCTTTTCAGGACTCTAATTAATGTGCGCATGTATTGAAGCACAAAACTCCATAAAAGTCAGGTGAACAAATTGATATTGATAACCAAGCTGTGATTCAAATTTTTCAATGAAACCCAAATGACCATTTGCAGTTTTATCAATGTCATCAACAATTACAACAAAATTGACAAAACAACAGAGTTGGGTCTAACTAATTATTTAGAATTAATAATAAAGAGAATAGGTGAAGTTATTGGTGTTAATCATGTGTGATTAGTCTTTTAAAATGTTATAAAGAAACAGGATCAGTTTGAGAGTGAAAGACCAAAAGAAGTAAAAGAAGTTTCAAGTTGCACAACTAGAAATCTGATCTACAACATGAAAAAACAAAAAAAAAAGCCTCATTAAATAAGCTAGCAGCAAGTATTTTGGTTGATGAAACTTTTTATAAATGATTGTTCAATAAGCTGCAATCAAAAACCAAAAAAAGCAACTTAGAAAACATTCAAAAGACTTTAAGTTAGTCGCAAAATATGTTATTTAGTGATGAGATGAATGTTTAAGTTGATAATTCTAAGGCTTGAGTTGTATTTTGTCAAAAAACCAATGAAAAATACAACAAATATTGTGTGCTAAAAGCAAGGTGATTATCTTTAGCCATACATATTCTTGACAAACCAATTAAAGACCTGGGTTTTTCAGCAAAAGAACAACATAACAACAAGATAATGCCATGTCTTTCAGCAATATTTGGCTAAGATTGTTTACAACAAAAGAAAATCAACACAATGACTTTGCTTGCAACAGCCTATACCTTAATGGCATTGAAAATTTGTGGGCTTGGTTGATTCAAAAGCTTGCAAAATGGCAATCATTCAACAAAAATGATTTGATTAAAAATGTATATTTATAAAGCATTTTACTTTTTCTAGCAAGGATTAAAAATGCTTCTTCAAAGACAAGAGTTATTTAATTGTTAAAAATAATTATTGAAAAATTCAATAACTTAACAAAAACAACTTTTCAAAAAGAAGTTTTCTTGAAATTTCTTTTCAATTCGGAATTATTATTTTGAATTATTATGAATTATTATTTTGAATTATCTGAAGAGAGATATACAAAAACTACAAGAAACTCACCCAATAAGGTTATATCTTGTAAAACATCATTTCTTCCCATAACTTTCAGAGAATTCTGAATGCATGTTCTGTAATCATTTGGATGCTGTTGGTAAAGTTTCTTTAAGAAAATTTCAATTTTACACTTTCCTCTCGTCAAATCATCATGACCTACTAGATCAACATCCGCATCATAATTTATTTGCTCAACAGTAGCATCCACATCATTAAAACCAGTGCCACGTGCAAATAATTTCCATTCTGATCCAACTTTATCTTTTAAAATATTCACTACTTTTGCATCCATTCCTAAATAAAAATTATTTATCACCTGCTATACTATGAATAATTCAATCAATTGTATGACCTTGTTTTCAATAAACTTCAATCAAGAAACATATAAATTCCAAAGTTACCAGTCATTACCAGTTTTAGTACTGATTACAAAATGAAGAGGTTTAATTGATACAAGAAATCATTGAATCACAGCTTTTATCAGCATGAACTACTTAAAAATGAAATAAGTGGCAAACTACTGAAACTCTTTAAGCTTTATTTAAATGAAGGACTGACTATCAGAACTGAAACTAAAAAGTTGGCATTAATACTTTCTCCTCTACCAACCTAATTGTGAACAAGATGTGAATTAAGGCTAAATGAAACTGAATGCAACAGCACTTTGTTGGTCACATAAAAAATAATAGAAAACTAAAAGAAAAATAAAAATAATAGAAAAAGAAAAGAAACAAGTACAGGTCACATAAAAATGTAAAATTCTTGTAAATACAATAAACAAGTAGAATAGTGATAATTGCGGAAAATAAAGTTTTCATGAAAAATTCAGCAATTTCTATGCAAATGTTATTTTCAGTAAAATACCTACATGTATAAATGTAAATTAAGTTTACACCAGCTGATATGCTTACCACAAGAAAATGACAAGGAGTAACAAACCTTTGTTGAAAATACAAAAACGACATTATGCATTAATAAATATTATCAATTAAACCACCTTTCTCTTTAATCAATAAGGTCAGCCTCTTTGAAAATGTGTGAACACATGTTTTTGTTTTAACATTTTTTACATTTTTTTAACACATGTTTTGTTTAACATTTGTTTTTAAGTGTTACCCATTAAACCTCATGTGTCAAATAAAATGTTTTAAATTTTAAAATGTTTAATGTGCAATAATAATCAATTTAAAAAATATGAAAATTTAGTTTGTTTAAGCCTTGTCTTTGAACCAGGAAAGAAATGATACTGATATTGTTGTTGTAACTAGAGTTTACTCTGAAGAGAAAGAGCAATCACCACATAAGGTGAGCTTTATCTTTTAAAAGTCACCAATAAAAATTGTCATAAAATTTATATGTTAAGATTCAAATATAACTAAATGACACAACTGATATATATTCAAGTTCCGATGACCAATTCAGGGACTGAACATGTAAAGTGAGATTGCAGTCTCTAACTATTTGCAAAAACTTTTTGCTTTTGTTCCAAGCGTAACAATACTGCAACGCAACATAACATAACTGCAATGCGCTCTTATTTTATAGCAAAAGCAGCTTTTTTAAAACGGTTGATTCTCTTCAGAATATTTTTTTTAGTTTAAAAAAGGAATGGGTTTAATTGATATTTGGGTTAAACTGACACCTAAGATTAAAACTTTTGTAGAATATATCTTAAAAACAAACCTGCCAAATTTTTTTTTGAGTAAGGCTATAAAACTTTGCTATAGAGTATTTTGATAACAACATTCAAACATTTCTTTTTGCACTTATTCAAATATTTTTTAAGTAGTTTAAAAAAAAAATAGTGCTCCGACATTTAATTTATTGCTTTAAGATAACTTAAGGTGCAGTTGCAGGAATAAAGGTTGGGATAAATCACAATCAATAAAACTATAATATGAATTAAACTGTTTCATGAATGTATTTCAACTTTATTGCAGAAATAATATGACAAGTTAGGAAAAAACCAAATTTGTTTTAGCAAAAACCTAGGAAAAACCCAGTTGGGTTGGGTTTTTGCCAACCCTGGTTAATTCCATTTCCAAAAGGTTAAAATAATTTGCAGAACACCTATGTGTTTAAAAACTTTCTTAGATAAACCAAATGTACTAAACTGTAAAGTAATTTGTAGCTGTCTTTCCCTTAAATTATGTAGTTTGTTTTTAAAGGATGGTTCAGAATTAGATTATTGGATAAATGGCTGTAAAGTCATAGCACCCTACTGGAATCTGAAATGAGAGGCACAAAGGGTTAAAATGCAACACTATATGTCTTATAAAATGCAAGTTAGTTTTATACCCAAAAATTACTTCATTACTTTAGGTTTTATGCTGCTTTAACTTTCTATCAAATCTTTCTTGAGTTGGTTAAAAGGTATTATGTCTGTGTATTATGTGATGTAGTAGTAGCATCAGAAGCAGCAGTAGTAGTAGAAAGAAACCCATTTTGATAAGAATATCCAAACATTTCTTTTTGAAGTTATTCAAATAATTTTCAAACAACTTAAATTTTTTCACTAAATCTTTTTTATGCTCAACTTGTAAGCAAAATTTGTAAGCAAAAAAAAAACCTTGTATTTTAATTTAATGAAAAAAAGTATAAAAAATCATCTGCCGATGATGATTCCAACAAAGAATGGAGAAAAAAATTTTTTAACATATCATAACTAAAGATAGAGTAATTGACGAAAAACTAAAGATCCAAATCAAAATCAAAATATTGTTTATTTACAAAAAGCATTACGAGGCTAACATGTTAACTATCAATCAAAATAAAACTACTCTCAAGCCTGGTTCATTACCTACATTAAATCTTCCAGTTAAAAGCTTTTTCATTACCATACTAGCTTGCAAAAACTTGACTGGAATATGTTAGGAACAATGAGAAGGTCAGAGTAATTAGCTTGTGGAAACTAAAGGTAATTGAGGCATCAAAAGGTACATTGTTAACCTTTAAAATTCTCTAAGAAGCTGAAAAGTGATCTCTTAAGTTCAAGTTGTGTTACAAATAAAGCAGAGGTTAAAATAAAATTCTTAACAATATTTATTTCGAAATTATTTTAATAAAAGAATTTCTTTACAACTATTAAACTACTTGTTTTAATTATATAGCATTTGATACTTAAAATAAAAACTTAACTTCATTTGGTTTTCACTTCATTAATAATTGCATCTCTCCATCATGCTGCAATATAGTTCTTATGCAAGAATATGTTTTTAATATTTTAAATGTTTTGGCTATGAAAATGACTTTTTTTAATGTCTATTTTTTATATTAAACTTCTCAGTGGAGTTCAAAGTTCCTTTCTTGATTTCTTAACAAATTTATTCTTTTAATCTTAGACTTGATTTTATGCAAGTATATTTTATTCAAGTTTACAAGGTCCTTTGAATAGGAAAATGAGCGAACACAAATATAAAGAGTTAAAAGATGGTCTAGTAGATTGACAGATATTTCTTTAGATACCTTGGCAGAAGAAACATTTTTAAGAAGTGAGATAAAACTCTAACATCTTGAAACATCTCTGCAGTCATTTTGCTGCAGTCAATATTTTTACTTAAAATTTTTGTTGACTTTCTGAATGCTATTTCTGCTATTTTAAATAGTGACAAATATAAACCAAAGACCACCTCCATTTTTTAAAGAAGTAAATTTTTTATTAGTATCATGATTATACTTGTCAAAATAACTAACTTCATTTTCTTCAATTTTTCCAGCCAACGAAATTGAGAGTGGTTCTTGACAAAATCTGGTTTGCTAACTTTTTAAATATCGTATCCTTCGATAAAAGGTACTAAATACATACCCACCCAAATACTCAATTAAATTTTTCTTTTTATCTGTTAACACAACTTCATTATCAATAACTAAAACTGAGGTGGCATTTTTAGTCAATTGAGCCAAAATATGATTTGCAAGGTAATATCCTACAAGAGTTGAGGTTTTATCTGTGAGATTTTTCATAAAACCTCTCTGACCAACAACTTTGTAAAATTGTGGATAAAAAACTTCTGCATCACCATTAAAATTTTCAATAACTCCCTCTATTAGATGGAATGAATGAATAAAAGCTCATCTCTAATAAATGGAAGGTAGCAAAGATGGTTTTCAACAAATTTAAGCTATTTTTTTAATGAAAGTTATGAACTTGTCTGCAGAACACGCATGTTTAACATCAGTTGTTGTATTTATTTGGATTGTTGAAGTGTCACTCTTAGAGTGATGTGTTGTTATGTGGCGTTTGAGTCCTTTCTCTAATTTGCATTTTTTCACACACTGCTAGCAGTTAAAGTTGTTTGAAACGCTTCCATTCTCAATTTCTGTAAGAAAACCATCGACATCATTAAGAAACTTAACTTTGGTTTTTTATAAACTTTTTCAAAAAAAAAAAATTTTTGTGCACTAGTTAGTAGACTGGGCACAATAAATTAACTTTTTTCAACATAAATTCAAAACTTTAACTTCTATTGTTTGAAAACAATCGAATCTTGTGAATATGGCTCAACTGGCCAGACTATCTGTTACTTTGACTATGGCTGAGAATACTCAACAATGTTTGCAAAGGATTTTTCTAATTTCATTTGAGTTTTATGTGAATTCTTTAATTTTATTTTACTTACCATATAAATACATATGTAAGTAATAAATGAAATTTGATTAACAATTTGGTTGTTTGATTAAGGACAAATAGATATTAGTTCAAACAGGTAAAAGATTTCAAAAAAAATTTGAACAGGTAATGTGAAACTAGCAGTTTTAACAAATAAGTCATACTGTTAGAAAATCATTCAAGTTTTATGTAAGCTCTTTAATTTGATTTGATTTACCATATAAATGCATATGTAAGTAAAAAATGTAATAAAATATTTTATTTGACATATAAATCTATTTAAAACCTAAATTTAAAAAGTTAGTGTTTAAAATTTAAATAAAAAAGTCATACTGTTAGAAAATCTTTCTCCAGCAATATGAAGAATCTTAAACTATACTAATTTTCATTACAGTTACTGAGTTGATAGTCAAACAATATTGTCAAAATAGGACACATTCTAAAAATTCAAAAGAGGGCTTAGTAGTCAGCTTTTCTTGGTTGCAATCCTTTTTTTTTTTTTTTTACACTTATTGAGAAAATATTTTTGCTTTCAAGCTGATTTTGCATTTTGCAATATTCTTCATAAGCCTAACAAATAAAACATGATGTGACAAGAAGTTTTACACAAAAGAGGTGGTCTAAGACACCACTGTTTTTTGTGTTGAACCTCTTGTAATGCATGTTGTATTTGTTAGCATAGCAAATAGCATCAACACCTCTGAAACCAGTTGATTAGCATTGTTAACGAATTATTTAGACAATAAGTAAAAAAATAAATTAAACTTGAAAATTAGAAAGAGTTTTCTTTTGAAATCAAGATTGATTTATTTACCAATAAATAGAATAAAAAGATAAATAGGAGGAAAAAAATTCTTACAATTCTTCAATTTCATCTTCTTCAAAAACTTGCATTTGCTGGACATTAAAAATTCTCTGTGAGTTCATCATTAGGTTAATTTCTCTTCTACTGAAGAGAAATTTAACTTAGGCAAGCTCTTTTATTTTGGTTGTTTTGTTATATAAGGAAATATGTTAGTACTAAAATTTATTCAAATCAACTTTTTAAGGAAAGATTACACTTAAATAGCTTAACATTTTAGTCAGAACACAGAGAAAACTTCAATCATGTGTTAAACTTGTGAATTGGTTAAACAACTTTGATAAACTTTTATTAAACGCATTTCATTATTTAAAAGTTCACTAAAAACTTTAGGAGAGAAACATTTAAGAAATCAATAACTAAGATTTTCTTGTCCTAAACTTTCATCTTTTTTTTTTTTAAAGAATAACAAATAATAATTGAGTTATAACTAAAATTATAAAAATCATTGTAATTTTGAATCATAAAAATTGTAAAAATCAGAAAGGTTTTTGAATATCCTGTTACTTAATACAATAGGCCGGGTGAATAAAAATGAGCAATTGGGTTATTCCATATGAAATCACCTAGTTTTTCAAAAGTGCCCCAGGGTACCACCTCCAATTTACTTCAAATTTTGACCACCCACAGCTTTTGTGGAAAAAACACAATCCTGAAAATTTCAGCTTGATTCACCTAACCGTTCAAAAGTTATAATTGAATCAATATAGACTGAAACCGGCGAAATTTAAGTTATCTGGAGCTTACCGTAGATTTTTTTGATTTTTGACAGATTATAACTTTTTAAATAAAATAGATGATCACTTGAAATTTTTTTTGGTAATAGTTTATCACCCAAATTATCTATTTTTGCAGGTGTTTTGGACTGGTTTTAAACAATTTTTGAATTCTTGTACCTCAAAGTTGCTAATTAACTCAATATTAGACAAAATTTTGGAAACTTTAATGCGCTACAGTTCAATACCAACAGACAAGCTGTGCCAATTTTTTGTCACTTTTTGTGTACTTAGAGTAACCACTTGCAGAAAAATTTAAAATTATGTGTTGAAATTTGTTTTAGCACTTGCAGCAGCCTGTTAAAATATCACTTTTTTCAAAAAATATGATAAATTACATTCACTTCGTAGGCATAGAAAGTAGCGTAGACAGTTAAAATAAATTATGAAACTTTTTACTGGCAAGGTTCCATATATAGACAATCACCAAAAAAAATTTAAAGACCTATACTCTATCTTATGACATGATTGTAGCCCTATGACTTAGGTGTATAATTTTGATTTTTCCCTAAATAAATACAATCAGTTTTCCATAAAATAACGTTATCAGTGTCTTAAATTATTTGATATGATTTTTTAATATATATTTGTTTAATTTTATACATATAATATAATTATAATGATACAGTTTACTTCAAGAGTTTGTAGTAAAATCTAAACCTGCACAGTATTTTTTGGATTTTATTATTTTAGTTTTTATTACTGCAAGAACCAAAAACTAAAAAGTTCTGTGTATGCAGAAATAGTTATTTGTATAAATAGTTTATTGGTTGCATTTTAGACAGTTTTAATCATATTTGTACTTGAGAATTCATTTTTACTGATTTTATTACTGGAAAAATATAACAAAGTTATAATTAACCCTCAATTTTAATACTTTTAGATTAGTTAAAAATGTCAGAGAAATGTTGTGTGGGAAGAGTTTTAAATGAAGATTGTAATAAAATGTCATATTGTAGAATAGTAGGAAGAATAGTACTAAAAGATACTGATACTGAAGTTTTAATTTAAAGGATAGGATACACTTTTGAACCAAATGAGGAGATATGTTTTCATCATGAAAAAGCCTATATTTCTAGATATGAAGCACTTCAAAAATACTGTTGTGATCCATTTAAAGTCCACAAGAAAAAAATTATCAAGGGATTGTGTAAAGTCAACATATCAATAGAAAATCAGCTTAGGATCAAACCTGGTCAAAAAGTTTGTACTAACTGTTTGAATGAATTCAAACTTGAAAAATTTACAGAAGTTAGTCAAGATAAAGCTGCTGAAGAAGATTTTAGTTGTTCAGACCTTGATAAGACAGTTCTTAATAAGAGTGTGTCTTTATTGGAAATATCTCCACTCAAAAATGTAAGTAGGCGCGACAAATTAGGATATGGAAGACAAAAGGTTAAAAAAATTGCAACAAGTATGACAAACCTAGTAGCGTCAGCATTGGATATAGACCCAAAAGATATAGAATCGGAAAAAGAGCTAAAATGTATAAAATGTAATGATTTAGGCAAACTGTTAGATGCAATAAAAACAAAATGAAAATAAGTTTGAAGGAAGAAAAAGTTCAACTACTAACACTAACTCCTGATAGTTGGTCAATTGAAAAAACTTGCAAAACATTTTCAGTTTCAGAATATCTCGCTAAGAAAGCTCAAAAGTTGAAAAATGAAAAAGGAATACTTGCTAAACCAGAGGCTAAAATAGGACAGCCATTGGAAGATATTGTTAAACAAAAAGTTATTGAAATTTATGAATCTGAAGAGTTTACAAGACAATGTCCAGGAAAAAAAGACTTTGTTTCAGTGCGTATAAATAATGCAAAAGTTCATAAACAAAAACGCTTAATATTAGTTTGATTAAAAGAACTTTATCTTGAGTTTAAAAAGCTATACCCTACACACAAAGTTGGATTCAGCAAGTTCTGCGAACTAAGGCCGAAGTAGTGCATCACAGTTGATAGTAGAGGAAGTCACTCAGTTTGCGTATGTTCTTATCATCAAAATGTTAAGTTGATGTGCACTGCTTTACCTAAGAGGCATTTAACATATTACAAAGACTTGATGAAAGTATGTGTTTGTAATATAGATAGTCGAAGCTGCATGTTTCATCTATGTTCTAACTGCCCCGTTAAAGTAAATTTGAAGACTTACTGGGAAAATGCGTTTGAAAATAATGATTTTGATGATCAGATCACATACAAACAATGGGTGTCAACTGATCGAACTGCACTTGTCACAGTCCAAACAAGCATTATTGAGTTTATTGAAACTCTAAGTGAAACTTTGTATGACCTTTGTCATCACCACTTTATCAAAGAAGCACAATCCTCCTACTTATAAGAGGCAAAAAAAATATTAGATCAACACACTTGTCTTATTCTTATGGATTTTGCAGAGAACTATAGTTTTCTTGTGCAAGATGCTGTACAAGGGTTTTACTGGCAAGCCGATCAAGCTACCTTTCATCCATTTGCTGTTTATTACAAAGATGAAAAAAATCAAATCAAATGCAAATGCTATTGTACAATATCTGACCATCTTCGCCATGGCCAAACAACAGTTCATTGTTTTCTCACAAAGTTACTACCAATTATCAAAATCAAACTACCCACAATCAATAAAGTAAAATACTTCAGTGATGGTGCTGTATCACAGTACAAAAACTACAAATGTCTGTTAAACTTAATGTACCATCTTGAAGATCACAATATAAATGCTGAGCATCACTTCTTTGCTGCATCCCATGGCAAAAGTCCATGTGATGGAATTGGAGGAACTATAAAAAGAGAAGCAGCAAAAGCAAGTCTAAGCAGCAAATGCAAACCAGATTCTTACACCAAATGCAAACCAGATTCTTACACCAAATGAACTGTTTATATGGGCTGAAAAAAACATTAAAGGTGTTAACATATTTTACATTTCAAGTGATGATATCAATAACCATGAAACTTATTTTAACCTAAAGAAACGATATGAAGAGATGAGCACAATCCCAGGCACAAGAAGCTATTACAGTTTTGTACCAGGTGGAGACAAATTATTTTTACGGAGAATCTCTACCGATACTGTCTTTGATACCCATTTGCTGAATAATATTAACTTGGCAAAAAAAAATCCTTCAAACTTTCAACCTGGTAAATACATTGCATGTTTTTACGATGATGAATGTTACATAGGGCTTGTGCATGAGATTTGTAATGAAAACCAAGATATTAATGTAAAATTTATGCATAGAAACAAATTAAATTTAAAATGGACTAATGATGCATGATCAAGTCAGTGTTGGGTTCCATTTGACAAAGTAATATGTCAAATAAATGCTCCAGCCATTAAGGGTAGAAGTGCTCGTAACTACAAACTTGCTAATAATGATTATGACAGTATCATGAGTATTGTAAATCAGAGATAACGAAATTAGTGTACTTGTGTTTCATGTGTATATACACTTCTACTTTCAGCATTTTTGATTTTGATTTTTTTTTTTTTGAAACATAATATAACTTGTGCTATTGGGTATCCTTTTAAACTAAAAAAGCATTGCACTCAAAATGCTAAAATTATGTCATAAGATAGAGTATAGGTCTTTAAATTTTTTTTGGTGATTGTCTATATATGGAACCTTGCCAGTAAAAAGTTTCATAATTTATTTTAACTGTCTACGCTACTTTCTATGCCTACGAAGTGAATGTAATTTATCATATTTTTTGAAAAAAGTGATATTTTAACAGGCTGCTGCAAGTGCTAAAACAAATTTCAACACATAATTTTAAATTTTTCTGCAAGTGGTTACTCTAAGTACACAAAAGTGACAAAAAATTGGCACAGCTTGTCTGTTGGTATTGAACTGCAGCGCATTAAAGTTTCCAAAACTTTGTCTAATATTGAGTTAATTAGCAACTTTGAGGTACAAGAACTCAAAAATTGTTTAAAACCAGTCCAAAACACCTGCAAAAATAGATAATTTGGGTGATAAACTATTACCATAGAAAATTTCAAGTGATCATCTATTTTATTTAAAAAGTTATAATCTGTCAAAAATCAAAAAAATCTACGGTAAGCTCCAGATACTTTAAATTTCGCCGGTTTCAGTCTATATTGATTCAATTATAACTTTTGAACGGTTAGGTGAACCAAGCTGAAATTTTGAGGTTTGTATTTTTTTCATAAATACTGTGGGTGGTCAAAATTTGAAGCAAATTTGAGGTGGTACCCTGGGGACCATTAGGTGATTTGATATGGAATGACCCAATTGCTTTTACTCAGTAATTGGTCAGCTTAACGTGAATAAAAACTCCAACAAATTTTCTTAAGTTTTTATTCACGTAAAATTGAGCAATTATTGAGTAAATTGCTTACCTTTACGTGGTTAAAAATATGAGGAAAACTGCTGAAATTTTTATTCACGTAAAGCTGAACAATTACTGAGTAAAAGCAATTGCTCATATTTATTCACCCGGCCTAATCTCCCTTTTATGTAATGTACATACATGAATGCATAATGTCCAATTTTCACATATACTCAGATAGATACAAAACATACAAATAAACACATTTATACAATACATGCATATTTAAACATTCAGAATATTTAATATAAATGCATTTGATATAAGAGTTCATCCCAGTTTGCTTGTATTTTCAACAATGTGGCTTTGTCTATAATTTATACATGTTCTGTGTAATGACAGTATTCTATTACTTAAATACATTAGGGAAGTATTATGATAAAAATAAATAATATTAGTTAAAAATAAAAGACTGTCAAAACTGAAAACTTAAAACAAGTGTTGTAATTATTTCCTCATAAAAACTAAAAATTTTCTTAACAATAAAAAAACTCTTAAGCATTTCTTGTACCTTCATGATCCAAACAACTTGCTGATGTGTTAGCATTGTGTTGTATATTGTCAAGTTCTTGGGTGTCAGCAATACTTTTTTTATCATTTGTTCTAACGCAGCAGATGTTACCCATTGAACCTAATGTGCCAAAAGCAAGAATGTTTTGTAAATATCATATTTTGATATATATATAGTTTTTATATGACTTTACAGATATCATTTCAGTAAATATATTGAATCATTTTATAAATGAAGTACTCAAAGATTTTTTGTGAAGTACTCAAAGATTTTTTAAAATCTTGTTTGGAAAAACAAATAGTACAAATAGACTAAAAAATAGAGAGGTTTGATTGAAAAGAGAAATCATTAAGTCACAACTCTCATTAGCAGAAACTCCTCAATACTCAAACAAGAAACAAGAAACTTAAGCTTTTAAATTTTATTCATATGAAGGACTGACTAATAGAACAAAAAAAACATCATCTTCTTCTGCTAAAAAATTATAATGAAAAGGTATAAGGGGGGGGGGGGGGGATGAAGTTAAATATAAAAACCTAAAATTACTTATAATTTCCTGTAAATGAATATTATGTAAATGATTAATCATCTTTAGATTGCTACTAAATTAGTGTTGTTTGCAACTTGAATGATAGAAACAAGTAGAAAGTGTTTCTTTGAGAAAACTTTAATGATTACAAAAACAAACTTTCATTTTAACAGAATCAAAAATCATGTATCTTAGAAATGATAAGTTTAAAAGGAATGGTTTTCATGTAAATTTCTCTTAAATTAAATACAGTTTCTACCTAAATGTTTTTATCTCAAAATACCTGCATACATATATGCACTATAACCAAAAAAAACTATATTGTTAATTTGTTAATTTTACTTTGTTCTGTGGTATAGTTAAATCAAGATTTTCCCCTAAATATAATTTTCAAAACAACATTTGGGAAAACCAGATGCCTACTTGTAATCTTAAACTGTATTAACCAAATCATCGAATCATATTCAGAATAATGATTTCTAAGCATTCAGCTTTTGTTTTTTCCGTTAATAACAAACAAAGTACAAATTTCTGTAAACCATGTAAAAAAAAAACCTGAAATTTCTGAAGCTTTGTTAAAACAGAACTCTTCATGATTTAAAACAGCGAATATATTTGGTTGGCATTTAAAAAAAATAAGTTTAACAGATTTAATCAAATAGCACTTCTGTGCAATCTCTTGAAGGATTGAAACAAAATAATATTAAATATGTGAAGCAATGCAGATTTATCTCAGGAATCTTATAATTCCATATGTATAAACATGTAAAATATTTTAAATTCAATTTGTTTCAAATGACTGATATAGAAATTTGCACTTTATTCATTATCATTCAACAGAGTGAAAAATGATGACATAGTGAGAATATTTTACTTGATCATTTCAATGGAGAAGTTGATCTTGAAGACAAACATATTTCTTGAAGGAAATATCACAAATATTTTAAAAATGAAAAGCATCACTTTAACACAGTTTTAGATTTCCCAATTAATTTGTTCTGAAGAATCAATGAGTATGTTTATTTCTGCCCTTGATATGATGATACTCTACTTGTCATCATATTATTTTGACACTGCTACACTGTCATATGCACTCAACAGCCCTTTTTAAACCTAAAACATTTTTAAAAATTTGCAGAATAAAAAAAGGCAACAATAAAGGAAAAGTTTCTGACTGAATATCTCATGTAATAATGGTTCAGCAAGTAATTTTCAGGTAATAAGTAAGAACTTGCTGGTGACATGTAAGGGTCAGTAATATTGTGTAGTGTATTATTGCATCCTTGGGTATGAACAATGGTTTGTTCATTGATTGTTCTAACTAGAGTGTTACCTATTGAACCTAGCATATCAAAAGGAAGTACTTTATGTAAAATAATATAATTTTACAAATGTAATAAAATTTTTAATAACTTTGTAAAGACTTTTATGAATATCTTATAACAATTTTTTAAAATGTTCAATAGATTGCTGTCAGGAACCGTCTCTTAAATGAACTTAAGGTGGTGATGTTTACTGGTCTGTATTTCAGTAAATCACTTGTAAGTTGTTTAACTTTAAATGACAAATTGGTTTGCTAAACTTTTTTCCTTTTAAATGTTCAAAGTTTGAAAATGTTTAAATATGTAGTGATTAATAATTAGAAAAAAAAGAATCTAAAAAAAAAAAAATTTTAATAAAGTCAAAAAATTTTTTTTAATAAAGTCAAGCCCTGTTTAGGAAAACCTTCTCAAATCATTAACCTTTCTGTCAGCAAAAAGCAATGTTTGTTAAAACTAAATGCCTACCTATTTGACAGTTTATCTTTTTTAAACAAAGGAAGCCAAAGAGTCTAAAGTCTTGCACTGGACTACCCAAATCATCTATTTATATTTTGAGTACTCCCAGAATCTCTGCAGTCATGTGATACCTCTTGTG
This sequence comes from Hydra viridissima, assembly GCF_058129835.1. Classification (NCBI taxonomy): domain Eukaryota; kingdom Metazoa; phylum Cnidaria; class Hydrozoa; order Anthoathecata; family Hydridae; genus Hydra; species Hydra viridissima. Next base: position 40,019,775 of record NW_028324300.1, read on the forward strand.
TGACAGGCTGGATGGAGCACACTCGTTTACTTTCAGCAAAACAACGATGTTAGTATAGCCTCGATTTTACATCTACTTCCAACCAAAGGTCGAGTTAGTAAATGTTAACCACAATATCCACCCATGCAAAAATATAAGGTCTAGAAAAAAAATGGTTGCTAACTGGAGAGAAAATTAGAAATACAAAGTTGGTAGCCCCGAAGGGACCAATACGAGTATTTAAAACTACTTACTAACTTCAACTATCTTGGTATGACTGCAATTTTCTATAGTTTTATATATCGATTATTACAGTGGTGAGATTTTCATAAGTTTTACATTTGTATAATTTGTATAAAAAGATAGCGGTTGACTCTTAAGCTGACTATATTAAAGTTCAACTCTTGAAATCATTGATTTGTCTTGACGGAGTATGGAGTGCCAAACAATTCCAGAAATGTGTAAGTAGTTACCGCATTGTAAGGTAGGTCCTAAAACGTATAAAAACGCGCTGATCGTTGTCTACTTTCTCTCGCGACTTGAGGAGGCTCAAGCCATGACAGAAAAAAGCTCTGCTTTAAAACGAATATATAAGCTGGGACCTTTTACTTATCAAAACCTGCTACAGGAATACCCAGGTCACAAGTTAATGGGGACTTTAGACAATAACAAGCCGAGCAAAATGTGCAGGTATTTCGTGGCAGGGTGGATATATACCAAATCTCAACAAAACCGAGACCAAAACATTGTTGAGCGACTCAACCGGACACTTGCTAAGAAATCACTTTGACATCAATGAGCAAAAGAGTTTCTTCTAATGCTTGGGGTTCTTCAAAGTGTAGCTCTGAATGGACGTTAGCTTTGCCTGAAGTTGTGCGTACACTCAACAACGAGCCGATTCGTCTGACGGGGAAGAAGACTTTAGATACAAGAAAAGCCAAGGCGGTTGCATAAAAACCTGTTTTTTCTGCTTTTAGTACGTGCCCTAGGACTCAAATAGCCGTTTTTTTTTCCTCTAAGCTAAATGTAGCCTATTATTTGTGTCATTAGGTAAACTCTAGGGTGGAAGTCGTAGTGGTTGCGAAAAATGTTATCTATCAAAGGAACCAACCAGCATTGTGCTAGCTGATAGACCATCACGCGGGTTTGTTAGTGAAGAGCTAACCAACGGATTGGATTCTCTTCGAGAAACTCTTCTGAGGCGACAGCGTATTTAAATCATAGCCCTTGAGCTGATTGCGTTCGTCAAGACTCTGCTTGTACTATTCATGGCGAAAATCTTTTTTGATCGCTGCTCGTTGAACACACTTGGCCTAGAGTTTACTGGTACTACTGGCCTCCTAAATGAAGCATACTTTTTGAATGCTTCATTCATTTTTAATTATAACAACAACCTTGTTTTTTTGTTGTAATATGACTACCAGTATGTCTGCATGTCTTCATAGACATCTTCAGTCTCAACTTGAAAAAACAAATTGTCCGTGTATAAACTCGCCTTGCCGCAATATTTAGCTTTAAGATGCCAGAAGTCATATACTAAGTGTTTGGATATGTCAATGAAACTCTGGCTGAAATGCGTTGGCTTGTTCAGTTTGAGTTTGTTTTTTGTGCTGCGTTTTGCTACCTGGTCTCCATCAGATAACTTGTGCGACAGGTAAGCCGGTGTCGTACAAATTTATTTCCCCCATAATTTTATTTCCGTGGCGCAAGTTTCAATTCCTAAGGAAATAAAATTATGCGGCTTGCGCATAAAATTGTTTCCCGATATAAATTTATTTCCGTAGCGGAAAAAAATTTGCAGAAAAAAAAAATTATATTTTTATTTATTTGCGAGGTAAAGAAGGTAATTTTATAGCAGAATTTTTTAACTCAATAGTAAACTAGTCACTCAAATATATAAGGAGATCTAGAGGGGGAGCGCAAAATACCTAAGCCCATTGATTTTTGGGGCTGATTTTGTTTACTTTTTTTACTGGTATTTCAATTTTTTCTATATTTTCTTAAATTTATTGTACCAATACTGCCAAAAGGAGCCGAATTGGAATTACTTAGTCCGAGCGTTTGAGTACTTTTAACCGTGCCTTTGAAATATTCTCATAATATTAACTTTACCAGCTGTGAGCAACCTTTAACATGGATTATAAGAAAATAAATCAATAACAATTTAACTTATCTGAAATGTATTATTATATGACCGGATCGACAAAAAGGCTAGTATTACAACTTAGCCAGCACGGGAACGTACAAAAAACGTATAATTAACGTTTTGGACGCGTTCTAAACGCATGCAAGTAAAGACGCTCAACGATGTTCTCTTTGGGTGATTAAGTTCCATATGCGTATAAAGTTGATCCTGATATCCCAGCTGACATTTGGTCCGGAAACGACGTCTTTGAACGTTCACAAGACGTTCAGAATTTCTTTTAAACGTTCAAAAGATGTTTGTTATGATTTGAGCGAAATTTAGTAATCACAAATATTCTTGAGCTTTTTGTGACTTTAACGTTCAAAAAACATAAGTGAATACACAATTATAATACAAGAGCTTTTTTCCAAAAAATTTAAACTAACAAAACATATTTTACATAACAAAATCTACAAAACTGACAGTGTGGATTTCTTTTTTACGGCCACTGCTGCCTTTTCTATCCCCCTAAAAAAAAAGAACAAAAAGTATTGAACGAGCGTGTCATTAAAATCTTCTAGGTCTGATGCCTGATTCATGAAATATGAATCAAGTAATTCACTTCGTTCACCTACCATAAATATAAATCAAAGTTCATATATTAACTTTGAAAAACGAAAAAATCTGCTAATCCAGCAGATAACTGAAAAAGTTTTAGTACAAAAGGTAAATTGAAATTTTTCACTAAAATTTTTCACTAATACTTTTTTTCCCATATGCTTAATAATGTTTTTAACAGAATTGTGGCTATGAAAAAAGCCTTTTTCGTTATGATTGTGACTGCCTAATCCAAACAAGACGCATCTTTTGTATTTACCATACAGCATTGACATCATAGATAGAAAATGTAGATTCTTCAAACAGGTTTAATCTTGTCTTCTGAAGGCATCAATATCCACAGAAGCTAAAGTCTAACTTTCAGCATGCTCTGATAAAACCTTGCAACAATAAACAAAATAAAATACATCTGGTATGCCCTATGGTAAAAATAAATCAAAATAACTTAATTCCTGATGCATAACACATTTTACCATTAAAACATTAATATAAGTCGATCCCTTAATGTTTGATTTGACAAATCCTCACATTAATACCTGAAATAAAAAAAAAAAGATATTTAAAAATGATAATGAAAAAGTATAGATCCATTCATAGACTATGTATTAGGGGATGCCAGGTGCCATACGTTCAGGCTACACTGATTTATTAAAATTACTAAACACCAGCATCTTGTCTAATTAGTAGAAAACTAAAATAATCTGAAGCTATATTAAAAGTTAATTATTAAATAATACAAAACAGACATTTCCATGCACTAATTTTTTAAGCTTCTGCCACTGATTCACAAGAAACATGAAAATAATTTTTACAGCTATTAAACTGCATAACTTTTTAATCTATACTGAACTTATAATCTTTTATTAGACAATCTACACAACAATCTACATATTATCAGACAATCCACATTAACAAACATTAAAAATTGTAGAACTACTTTCACATTTATGAACTGTCTTTTCCAAATATGATCTTGGAAATGATGTAAAATACTTCGCTTTAAAGCAATTATGCAAATGCTGGCGCATCGCAGATTGATTGTACGAAATGGATGCAACATTTTCTCCCATAGAAATATCTACTGCAAATGCAATTGCAAATAAACCACAGTCAATTCCTCCAATTTGTTGCTGACATGGTTGTTATAGACACATAACTGTATTTTTAGAAAACGATATAATTGAAACAATTTGGTTTTGTACATGCAAAGTTGGCATTTGTTTCTTCATTGAGTCATAAATTTTAATAACTCTATCACTGCAACCATGGGTGCTAACCAATAGCCAGTGAAGGGATCCGTCATGCAAAATTTGTAGCATCTCCTGTGACTGTTTGCTGAACATAAGATTAGTTCCTAATAAAGTGTCTTGCATACCTTGAATAGCAGGAAATTGATTTCTTAATATTGCTTGAGCAGCATTAATTTCAATATCTGTTAACATGTTTTGATTCAAAATACTCTCAAACACAGATAAACTAACTGTAATGCTTAATTTTGGTGAATAAGAATGAATAAGGTCAATGTTTTTAATATCTGACTGATTTTGTAATAACATTGTTTGACTAGATCTAGTCTTTTGGACTACATTTGTTTCTGGGTAACTACTGAATGACAAATCTAAACGAGTTGCTTCTTGATGTTGAATATTAGTTTCTATGTCTTGACATGGATAATAAGGTTTAAGCTTAGAAACGTTTACTTTTGTCTTTAAATATTCACCCTTAAGGTTTTTTAAAATACATTGACCTTTCACATTTAAAGCAGTAAGAATATATGGTCCCCACCACTCCTTAGATAAAGGCTCACCTTTGCGACCACACTTTCTAGCATTTAACTTCATCACTTGATCATTAGCTATAAATGTAAACATCTTTACACCTTTTTTTGAAACTTTTTTCATGTGTTGCTTGCACTGCTTTTCTTGAGCAACTTTTATATTTTCTCTAACTTTTTTCTCTACAGCTTTACAATCATTAACTAGCTTTTCTACTGCAAAGTCATATATTTTTTCAGAAAAACTACTAGTTAAACTATCATCAGTCTCATTCTGAACATTTATCACTTCAATACCTGGAGGGTGTCTTAAATACATAAGATAAAATGGAGTCATCTTTGTAGATTTCTGGCATGATATGTTCAGTCCATAAGCAATTGCAGATGTGTAACTAATATAAATCATCAAAAAAGAAAATAATAATAAATGAAATTGTACATTTAAGAGAAAATGAGTTCAAATTATAAAGACTATCAAACCTATCCCAGTCATTCATCTCATTACTAGTATACTTGCTTAAAACACGCTTAAAAGATTGAATTGTGCGTTCATCTTGACCATTACTTTGAGGATGGTATGCTGATGTCACAGAATGTTTAATACCCATTAATTGAAAAATTTTATGATTAAGCTGTATAACAAAAAAAATTAAAAATAATTAATAAAAGAATTTAACTACCACAAAGAAGATGAAAGTTTTAGAAAACCTTTTAGCATTTACCTCATTTACAAATTCTCTTCCTTGATCACTGATTACTTTTTTTGGTGGACCGTACATATGAAAAGTGTTAACCAAAACAGTAGCTAAAGCAACAGCAGATTTTTCAGGCAATGCCCTAGCAACAATCCATTTTGTAAATAAATATGTTATTGTTAAAACATATTTATTGCCATTTAATGTTTCTGTAAATGGACCAATTAGATCAAGTCCTAAAACTGCCCATCTTTCAGAAACCTGAATTGGGTGTAGTTGTGGTGCAATTGTTTTTATTTTTTCAAATGACTGACATCCCACTGAGAAAAATGAGCTCTTCAAAGAGCTCTTTTAACAGTAATTGCTATAAAAAGAGCTCTTTGAAGAGCTCTTTGAAGAGCTCATTTTTCTCAGTGGTATTGTTTACATGTCTTGATCTATAATATAGACTATCTATTATTTAATTAGAAAAATAAAATTTATAAAACTTAAAGTGTATATTATTAATGTAGGTTACATGTTTATTTTCTTGATATTATTAGAAAAATAAACAGGTAACCTACGTAAAAAACAAGTAATAAACATGTACTTAACCCATGCTTCCACATCAGATGTAATTGACATCCAATAGTATAAAGCTTTAATTTTAATTTGTGTTCTTACTATTCCTTGATGTGCCCCACCAGCATCATTATGGCATTCTTTGAGAACCCTCCTTCTTTCTTCTTGACTATATAAGACAAGTCGTAGAGATTCATCTCTGTTATAGTACAAACGTCCATCTGAAAATTTAACCATTTTTTAAATATAATTCAAACATATAAAAGCTTTAACTTAAAACTGAATATTTTAAATTGAATGGAAAGTTCTCAAATATTAAGTTATGAGTACTGACTTGCCTATTCCTGTAAAATTCTTTGCAGCTAATCATAGCCCTCGTTTTTCACTGTTCGAAACAGTGTTTGCATACTTACCCTCTTACGTATTGCCTAATCTCTTCAAGACGTAACTCTTGAGTTTTAACATTGATCTTAGGCATTGTTTAAGAATAAATTTAAAAATAATATACCAGAATATGCCAATTTATTTATTTATAAACTTTCAATCAATATCGGAATTAAATTTATGGGTGTTGTTGTTAAGTTAATATGGGTGTTCTTAAGTTTTCGGGCGGACCTCTTAAGCAAATCGGCGTGCGACTCGGAAATAAATTTATGGGGGAAATAAATTTGTACGACCGGGATCTGCAACCACTCAGCGTAGTTAAGGTGCTTTTCAAAAAACTGCCGTCAGTCGGTTATTAGTTTGAACAATCGAGATATTTCCGGTAAATATCTGGTCTGCAATAAACCATTAGATATTTTATTGCAGAAACATGTTTATTTGCGCATAAGCTATAATTTCCAGACCTGTGAAATCTCATGTTCTTGGACTCTTTTTTTTAACTTAGACCTTGCTTGGTGCTGGAAATATCTTAATTATTGCAAAGACATTTAAACAATAGAAAATTCATTGAGAAAATAGAAGAAAAAGAGCTACAACTCCTAGCATCTCATTTTGTTGAGTACTTTTACTTAATAAGTAGGTAACATAGTAATTTTGAGTAAAAATAACATGTTTTTTATAAAATTATCAGCTTTAAACACTTTACAAAAGTTCTAGCTCTTTTGATTTATAATCATGTTCAAATTAAGGATATTTTGTAATTTCATTTACGTCAATTTGATGCAAACCGACAGAGCAAAATTGCAAAATACCTCAAATATACACTTTACAAAAACCCAAAATACTGTCACACATTCTTTTTTTTTTTTTTTTTTTTTTTTTTTAAACACAAGTAGATATAGTTTTCATAAAAAATATTGAATTCAAATGTATTTCATCTCATTCAAAACTTAAGTTATAGGTTGTCAAAGTTAGGAATTTTGTTGGAATTCTCGGATAAAATTTTACTGACTCGCCTTAACTACGCTGAGCAGGTTGCGCATTCTATCTATTTCACAATTGCGGTCTAAACCAACCCTTATGCGTTTGCGGAGATTTTTATGGTCTTGCCAAAGACAAAGTTATTTATAAGTTTGATATATGGTGCCGAATAGTTAGATCCAGGGTTTTCAGTTGATAAAAAAAACTTTAACAAATGTGAAAAAAAAGCAACTTGTTTTTGATAAAAAAAAAGTTCCTGGATGAAGAGAAGAACAAAATACGTGAAATAGAAATATATTTACTGACCAAAAAATACTGACCATATATTTCAAAAAATAATGACTAATTTATTACAATACTGACCAGAAAATTTGAGCTTACATATTTAACTTTGATTTTATTTCTTTTTTTTGAATTTGAATAATGATAATTATTCAAATTCAAAAAATATAATAATATGATTATTTCTATAATAAATAGTTTATGTTTTAAACTCTATTCTTTATCATAATAATGATATATTTTTATTATATTTTTTTAAACACTTTTTATATTTATTCATTATTTTAAAAAATCACAGAGTAATGGGTCATATTAAAAAAAAAGAAATCTAGAAATTATCATTAAACCATGTTGACCAAATTGAATTAATACACATCTTTAAAAAAACGATTATTTTAACAGCCTCGTCTTGTTAAAAAACCTATTTTAGCATCATCATCCTGCAGTTGAAAGAAATGGAAGTCCTACAACTTTCACTTTACGCTTTACTGCTTTTTATAATTGAAATGCTAATATTTATATTTTAAATAAAAAAAGGAAATACATAAGCAGGAGACCGAAACATCTGTAGTTGAACAATGTAATTGGTCTGATGCTTCAAGACTGAAAAAAAAAGTGAAATAGAGGGAAAACATAGCAAAAGTTCAATGATTTAAGCAGTCATTTTTAATGATTGCAAAGAAGTTGGAAATTCATATCTCTGTTTGTAACCACTTGGTTTAAATTCAGCAATTATTGCACTAAATGCTAGCACTTCATGTAGATAAAAACATATTAGTAACAAGCAAAAGCAATATTAGTTACAAACAATTTAAGGAAAGACTGAAGATACTGAAGAGGTAACAATGAAAAAAACTTATGGCTTCAATCACCTAAAAAGATACTAAAATTCCTCAAAAGTGAACACAAAATTAATATATTAGCATAACAATGAGTATCAGTGGCATTTGAGATTTTGTTTTAAAGATTTTTGTAAAATTTGCTTTTAGTAAAAGTTGTATTTAGTAAAATTTTAAACGTTTTATCACACAAATTTTATTACACAAATTCACCTCAAAAAGTTTCCGAACTTCTCACTTATCAAATCAAACTCAACGGGATTAACCCAGTCCAGTTCTGATTTTATGCTTAAATTCATTTAAACAAAAAAATCAAACGATAGGAACTTGCATTTCAGCAAAAAATCTTCAAAGATGGGTAACAACTTACTAGAAGGAGGCTTCATAGAGCTTTCTGTTTCATATCCTAATGGTTAATCTAAAAATTATATTCATCAAAAAACGAAAGAAAACACTTTGAGTTTTAGGAAATAAAACAACGCATAATTCAGTAATTGTCAAAAGACAACATTTTAATTAATAAACAACTGAAGTCATACTTTTCCGTGCTTCAATCTTTTCATCAAACGAATTTATTTTGTAAGGTGTAACAATGCACTTGCTAAAACATTTTGTCTTGGGAACTCTGTCTGAATTTAAATTACATAAAGTTTTTTCTCAATCGAAGCAGAAAACTTCTTTCGAAAATGTTAGCACGAAGTTATTTATGGATTTCATTGAAAGTTGTAAACATTTTCTCGATTAAAAAAAAAAAACATTCATAATTTTATTTTGCTTCACAAATTTGATGCTCGTGGTGACCAAGTAAATATCTATCGCTTACTATCATCTTGCTTCAATTTGCACTGAGATTAGAATCATGTTTCTTTTGTAAGTATCAGGTCTTCTCACGGGTTTGTATTCTTGCTAAAACGATTATGACCGGTCTAAGTTTTTCGGTTTTTGTTTCGACCTTCACAAGTATTAGCATGTATAATTTTGCAAATAACATGAACTACTTGCAAAGATTTTCCAGGCTGGTAGAGCTTGCTGCAAATCCATTATAAGCACATACTGCACAGCGCAATATGTGGTACACATCGCAGATAAACGATACTTATTCATTAGTAATTATCAAGAGTTATCAAATGGTTTCTTGGAAATTGATTTAGAAATACTTAAATTTTCACCGAAAAACTCCGAGTTTCTATGTTTACTTGAAAATCTCTGACTTGACAATTTTATCTGTTAATCGCAACAAAAAACCCTTTTTGCTTCCCCATTAAAACGATCTTTTCTTTTGTGATTATGAAACTAAGAACCTTGTTTATGTAACCAGATTGAACACAGAGTTCTTGAAGAATGGTCGCAATAAGAATGATGCAAATTAGAAAATCATTGTACACATCATAAATACAGACAATCCTGGAATGTCTTTGGTAGAGATGGAGCAAGAGCACGTGACTCACTTTGAGAAGATTGCTTAGCGTAGCTGCATATCTGAAGATCACTTGAACAATCGATCAACAAGTAAAATATTCGTTAGAGTTCTAAAAAATTAAAGTCAAAACTCTTTTAAAAGTGTTTGCATAAATGAAATAAAGAATTTCCTTTCTGCATGTATACATAAAATAGTGGAGCCTATTACATCATTAACATAAAGTATTTTATATGAACTTCTCAGCGTCTTGCATCAGAAAAAGTTTTTGAGGCATCTAAAAAAAAATTTCTCTCTGTGTTTAAAAAAAAAATGACGCAGTTAATTGAACGAAAAAGCAAGCAAGAGTATAATAATTTAACAAATAAAGACCTCACATAAACCTTCTCATAAAATTCGTATTGATATAAAACCAAAAGAACGTTCTCCTATTACAATCGCTCTTAACTCTCTAGCTTAAAAACTGTTCGAGATGAAGAAAGGTGGAAGCAAAAACGAAAAACAAAACAATCACGGAGGAGAACGCACTCGCTCACTCAACACGTCAACTAATGACAACTTATCAAAAGTAGGTTTTTTCCTTTATAAAACCCAGGAATTGATTTAATTTCATTCAAATTATGAGAAAAAAAATTGGAGTTAAATTGTTATAATGGAATAAATTCAACTATAAATAAAACTCACACAAAAGAATTTTATGAATCTTCTCCTAAGATGTACCTTTGATCGAGCATCTTTTTTTCGATGTGACTCTCTATTTCTCCTAATATTCTCTATTTCTCCTAATATTCTCTATTTCTCCTCATATTCTCTATTTCTCCTAATATTCTCTATTTCTCCTCATATTCTCTATTTCTCCTCATATTCTCTATTTCTCCTAATATTCTCTATTTCTCCTCATATTCTCTATTTCTCCTCATATTCTCTATTTCTCCTCATATTCTCTATTTCTCCTCATATTCTCTATTTCTCCTCATATTCTCTATTTCTCCTAATATTCTCTATTTCTCCTAATATTCTCATAATAATTTCTTCCTTATTTTCATACAGTTGATGTATCTCTCTTTTTTTCTTGAAATTTGAAAGAAAAGGGGGGGATGCAGGTTTTCAACTTGCAGAGGTATGATTCTTTTCTAGCACGAATTAACAAGTGTGTATTCTGATACAGTTATGATTTCCCGTATGTTTTTGAAATAAGTTATAAATTAATCTTAGAGTTTGCTACACCTTTTGCCGTTTCATTTTCTAATTCACCAACCGTATTCTGTTCATCGATCAAATCTTGTAGCCGTTTTCAGTCAAAGTTTTATATAAATCATTCGCGCATTCATTACTCATGTTCCAATTATATGATATCATTATGCCTGATTGTTCGTTTTCTGCAGTTTCTGCTATCACTTTGAGTTTGCTATTAATCGAATTTCTCATCTTTAGTCTTCTGTAATCATTTTAAGTGGTCGAAGTATGAGAACACAGTTATACTTCAGTTAAAACTTTCAACGTAAAACTTTAAACCTAATGAAAGTAAGTGAAAAGTTTAAACACGTTGATGACGAAGTTTTGGAGACAAAACAGCTTAAATCAGCACGACAAGCAACATAACAAAAATAACAATCTTAAATCTAAAAATTTTCATTTACTCAAAGTTTATGAAATGAAATAATATTTTAACTGATAAAAAAAGATTTTCTTATTGCAAATTAATTAAACTTTAACACATTTTGTTTCATAAAATCAAAAAGTCAAAGCAACAATTTTCGTCAAATAAATTCAACTTTTACATATTAATTGCACTCTTTTTAATATGCACTTTTTTAAGTTTAAGTTTTTTAGCTTTGTATTTTAGTTTAAATGGTCAATTTGCGCTTCTCTTTTTTCAAGTAATAAAAGTTAAGAAGTATTTAAATACAAGTAGTTTTAGATAAAATTATATGAATGCACCCGAAATACCATTTACAAATTTATTACGTAAATTTAAGTGTTTATTAAATTTTGCTATTTTTATAAATTGTTGTTGCTACAAATAAGTCGGTGAAATTGAACCTTTTTTTTTTCTCCTTTCAAATTTTTTTTGCAAAAAATAAAAATCAACACAAAAACAAGAAAAAATTACTATGAATTGAAACTGTCTCAATTTATTTAAATTTTTCCATCATTCTGTTAACCAGAGAAATCGCTAGGTTTTTTGTCATATTACTCGATCCAAACCTTTATCATTTGCTTAGTATTAATGTATATGGTTTGTGTGCTAAGATTTGAAAAATCAATTTTTAAGTTTATGCATATATTCATCATCCATAACCAAATAGTAATCTCCTTCCATTAAAATCATTTGTTAATTTCTAAATCTAAGATTCTATTGTAGCTATCACTATTAGCAACCTTTTCAGTTTGATTGGAAAAAGCTCTTCAAAAATATAATAAGAGCAAATTATTTATTTTTATATAATTAATTATTTATACAGTTGCCTGGAAAATTTCAAATATGTACCAACATGCCTTCAATATTAGCCATTCCAGACGATTTTTTTATAATTCAAATAAACATATATAATTTATATCATTGTATAAAGCTTGACTTGACTTAAAAAATGAGGGGTCATTCGGCCTTTGAAGTTAAGCGGATCTAAAGTTATTGAACTTTTTGTAGTGCAAAAATTGATGATTTTTTGACGAAAGGTATAAGGCTTAAGTATGGAAAATTTGCAATGTTATGGCACCAAAAAAGAGAGTATTTTTGGATCATAATGACTTTTGAATAACTTTTGAACCGTTATTACATTTGACTTGATATTTTCCATATTGATTCAACAACTATAAAACAACAAAATACCAACAAAAAAAATTTTAATTTTGTTGGGATTGCTCAGAATCGTCTATTTTACAGACTGAGGGTTTTTAATTATTTACTTAGTTTTGGTGTCATATTGACTCTTGAGTAACTCTTGAACCGTTATTACATTTGACTTGAAATTTTCCATATTGATTTACCAACTATAAAAAAATAAATTGCCAAAATATTTTTGTTTAATTCTGTCGGGATTGTCCAGAATCGTCTATTTTACAGACTGTGGGTTTTAACTTATTTACTTAGTTTTGGTGTCATATTGACTTTTGAATAACTTTTGAAGCATTATTACATTTGACTTTAAATTTTTTATAATGATCCAACAACTATAAGCAAATAAAATACCACAATTTTTATTTTAATCTGTGCGGACTGCCCAAGTTCATCTATTTTACGCAAAACGCGAGGTAAGAATTATTTTGTTCTATCTTCCATTTTAAAAGTTGGGAGAAAATGAGTTATTAATTTTAGTTAGTACTAATAACTTTTAAAATACGCATTATTTTATAAACTTTTTTTCAAATATATTGCTTAAACATAAATTATTTAAAGCAAAAGTTATTATTTCTTTAAAAATTAAAGCTAAAACTTTAAACAATTTTTACTTTTAGAAAAAATCAAAAACTTTCTCCCAACGTTAAGACTTGGAGATAGAACAAAACGATTCTTACGTCGCGAAAATCAAAACAAAAAACGTCATAAAATATGCGAAGGAATATAGATGTATATATACATAATTTCTATATACAAATCCTTAGAATCTATTCTTCAAGAAAACATAAATAAATACTTGTTTAAAAAGAGGAAAGACTAAACTTGCAATTTCCACCTGGACACTTTAAAAAAAAACTTTTTTTTTCTATAAAAATTAACCTTGAACTTGTGAAACGCTAAGAACTAAAAATTTATGTATAAAAGTTAAAAAGTGTCCACATTCCATTAGATTCCTCATCCCTTTTTTTAATATATACGGAAAGTTTTATAAAAATTGGATGTGTTTTGGTACTAAGGAATCCTAACCTCCAAAAGCTTCGTTTTAAAAAAACGTTCCCGCTTCAAGCTTTTTTCTTAAAAATGGTCTTAAGATATGGATAAAATTTAAATGAAGCCATATAATCCATAGTACTTTCTATATTTGGCTGGAAAGAGGTTGAGTAACACTAATTGATTCAAAAAACCTCAAGGTGTTTGCTCAAGCATACAAAAAGATATCAGAGAGTAAAGTTCATGAAAACTTCGTGTTTTTTGTCAAACGTCAAATGTTTTTCGTTGAGCCGTGGAATCGCTATCAATATCAATGCAGTGCCAGAACAGGAACACAAATTTAAATAGCAATAAAAAAAACTGAAAAATTTATTACACGTAAAAAAAAAACCATAATTTATTCAACATAAAACATTCTACTTTTTTAATAAAGTCTAAGCTGATATAAAATTCTAAAAAAAAAAAAGACAAATACATCATTACCACACCGACTTCGAGCACGCTGTGAAAAAAAAGGTCACAGTTTTTGTCTTTAAAATCGGTACCGTAAAAACCCAGATACGCACGTACCTACTAAAAGCCAAGACAGCATTATGCTAAAAATGCAATTTATATCTTAATTTGATTTTTTTTTTTTTTTTTTTTTTTTTTTTTTATTATAGCATTGTTAATCTTTTGTACTTCAAAATAGATTTTATAGTTACGTTTTCGATAAATATTTATATAAACTGCCATGTCAAAATAGGTTACTAGAAATAGGTAAATCGATTTTCAGTTTTTATGTGGTGTTTTTTTTTTGTTGTTGTTGTAATTATGGTATCATAATTTCATTTTTTTTTTCTTTAAGATTTACGATTGACGCATTTATACGATTTGTAAAAAAAACCTGATTACCTTTTATTGTAAATTTTTGTCAGTTAAAATGATATAAATATATGCAATTACTTCAATTTTTTTTAAAATTTTCTCTATTTTATGCCTAATAATTTGTTGTACGTAACTAAGGGGATCTTTTTAAACAGGGGGTGAATATTTTAGTTTTGCGCATTTGTCAAATATCGAGTTACTTCAATTTTATGGGGTGTTTAACTAATTAATTAGCTTAGTTTGCATTTGCAACACCTTTGAGGAAAGAAAAAATTCTTATACATGTCAATCATTGTTTTACATTTTATTATTCTGGTAAAAGGTCTTCATCAAAAACTTGATTACTCTTAACAAAAATAATTCTCCTGGCCACCATTAAGGCAAAAACGGGGAAGGGAGGTCCTCTATTAGTGTCAAAATATTTAAGAGAATTAAATTTCGAGTAACAAAAGGAATTTTTAGTAAATGGCAGCAAATTACCGTTTACTAAAAACTATTGAAACAAAGATGCCATATAAAAAAATGGTCAGATTAGTGCCATATATAGTAATGGTCAAATGTTCAGTTATTTTTAGTAAATTTATTTAGTTGTGTGCATTCAACGTTTTAAAGACTAATTCCTTTTTTTAAGAAACATGTATCAAGGGGATACCAAAATATTATCAACTCATGTATAATTTACGTTAGCTTTATATTAATCTTATTAGTTAAAGCTCATGCTATAAAAAATATAACAAGAATTTAGCTTTACTTTTTCGTCAATTTAAAGCATGATGAAGAGTTATTATTTTGTGTCACTAACAAAAAACGTATTGTTTTGAACTTAGTAATGTCGAGGAAAATGGTTCTGCCTTTCACTTATATGACCTATGTCAGTTGTAAATTACTCAATGTTAAATAATTGGTAAATTATTTTACCTCCGCATGCTTTTTATTTTAAATTTACAGATGGTTTAAATTTTTCAATTTGAAGGCGTTTTTCTAAAAGAGTAAACTTAAGGTTTCGCTTCTTTAAATGGTGGAAAACAGCCACTATAAATTAAGTAACAGACCGACCATAACCCGTATTACGGGTCGCGTCTTGCGAGTTATTAATAAAAACTTCAACATCTTTTCTTTAGTTTTTATTCACGTAAAATTGAGCAATTACTGAGTAAATTGCTTATCTTTACGCGAATAAAAATATGAAAGAAAAGTTGTTGAAGCTTTTATTCACGTAAAGCTGACCAATTTCTGAGTAAAAGCAATTGCTCATTTTTATTTACCCGGCCTATTGTCTCCAGTCATTCAAGGTTAATGATATATATTAACGAGATTTCTAACTCACACTTTCGCAATAAAGCAAATTTTCGGCCATACGTGTTTGTTTTGCCAGCCTGAAACGACGCAATGATAAAAACAAAGCAAAACAATAATGAGTTATTGTCAGTTTAAGCAAAGCGGCTACAGGCTTTAAAAACTTTAAAAACTTGCTTGGCTTTTTCTTACGGAATTTTTATGAAGTTAGACATCTAGTCAAAATATATAATTGTTCAAGCTATCAGAAAGTTCAAGCAGGAAGTAAACTCTGTAAAAAAACAAAATTCTTTTTTATGACTGTTTTCAAAGCTAAAGTTGGTCCATTTGACAGATTTTGGTCATTAGAGAGCCACGTGATTTACAACTTCTATTGTTTTAACGCGAGATCCACAAAAAACTTGGAACTTAGAACATGCTCGTGACCGTTAAAAGCTCAAAAAAAAAAAAGAATCACACACGTGTTTAAAAGATTTCAGCTAATGATCAAAAGATTTTGCTGAGGGCAGTGAATCCAGTGTTGGCTCTTCTAAGAGAAGCGTTGTTACCGCTGCTACGCTTTTTTTCTTTGAGCATCAAAATGCTGTATTCAGCTCTCCATTCAAATCAATAATCCCTTTCATAAAGAATATTCCCACCTCCTCCTCCTTCTTCCCCATGAGAAAAATAAAGCCCGATACATTTGTTTAAATTATCCTCTATAAATATTTTATAAATATTCCTCTAAGTGAGTGTGCAAGTCAAGCTCGACCATCAATCGGCCGAAAGTTTTCGTAAGCTATGACTTTAATTACAATTGATTTTACCCTTTTTGCTAATCAAAATCCAATTACTATCGTTGTCACCTTTTTCTTTATTGTTTAAATAATTCGCTCTGCATTTCCTTTATTTAAAAAAAAATATGATCGTAAATAAAAATAACAAGTATTGACTTAATTAATTTTCCATTATTTACTTGACAACTATTTTGATAACGTCATTTAAACCCTATTTAATTGAGAATTGTTTTTACGGTACTTGGTTGAACGTTGCGGTGAAAACTAATTTCTGAACAAATAACTATTTCTTTTGGTATTGATTCGTTAGAAAAAAAAGCAAATGGTAACGTTTTCGTAAGATTTTTTATTTTTTTAAATTAAGAGTACTTTGGGATGCTTAAAAAGTGTTGTTTCTTAGAAATTTATCTTACATATATATATATATATATATATATATATATATATATCAGGCGCGAATCCAAGAATTTGTAACTGTGTGGTCAAATTTTATTTTCACGGTTGAAGATACGATAAAAAATCGATATTTTAATATTTTTTTCACGGCATTTATTGATTGAATAAAACGTCGGTAACGTATAATAAGAACCGTTGTGGCTATGGCAGGAATCTCTATAGCCAAAATCCGTAAATTACGGCAAACAAATTTAAATTTTTAGGAATATTCCTTAAGCGAAAAAACCCAAAACTAACATGGCTGCCGTTAAATTTAAACTATGTGGCCATTGCCACAATGGCCACCCCTTAGATCCGCGCCTGTATATATATATATATATATATATATATATATATATATATATATATATATATATATATATATATATATATATATATATATATATATATATATATATATATATATATATATATATATATATATATATATATATATATATATATATATATATATAAAGCAGTTTCTCTCTCTTTTTTTTTATGATTGGTTATGATGGAGAATTTTATGTTTATTCAGAAAAATATAAAAACATGGACCTGAAAATCAACGGAAAGTGCTCTAATTCGAAGTTTCCATCAGCATGAGCATTAGTATTTTAAGTAGTGATAATGAAATAAAATTTAAGATTTCAAATAAAGGTCCAATATAGTACGTGAGAATATAGACAAATCGATGAATAATTACTATTATATCGTACGCTGGTTTTTTTTTTTATAAAGGCGACGCTTTGTGAGTTGTATTTTTAAAATTTTAAATGTGATAAAACGTTTATGTTCACGTTTATGAATTAAAGTTGTTACAAAAGTGCAATTACTTGCATTATAAATTATTCTCTAGTAAACAAAAAAAAACAACCATTTTCTTAGCCATAAAAAACTAAAATCAATTTCTATGTTAGACATTTAGCTTACAAATCCGTCGTTGTTTATACGTACTATATATATCGTAAGCTATTATAATTAATTTTGGACAATATGATTTACAATAGTCCCGTTTTTATTTTCGATTTTGCAATGCTGTTATTTAGCACGAAAGAATTTTCTCCTTTGCACCAGATGAGCATGCTTTTCCTTTGCACCAGATAAAAATAACTTGCGCTAATTGTGCAAGATAAAGGTAATTTTACGACTTTTTAACATAAAAACCATGCTGTTTTTGTGCTTGTTCCGACTAAAACATTTATGTGTTATTCTCAAAGTGGTGAATATTAGGTTTTTTAGCGGGAATTTTTAAAACTTTGATTTCGAATTAGAGGACTTTCCGTTGATTTTCAGGTCTACATTTTTATACATCTATGAATCAGCATAATATTCTCCAGCGCCATATATATGTATATGTATATATGTATATATGTATATATATATATATATATATATATATATATAAATATATATTTATATATATATATATATATAATATATATATATATATATATATATATATATATATATATATATATATATATATATATATATATATTATATAGGCGCTACTGCAGTTTCTCTCCCCTCCCCCTCTTTTTTATGATTGATTATGATAGAGAATTTTATACTGATTCAGAAAAAAATAAAAATATGGACCTGAAAATCAACGGAAAGTGCTCTAATTCGAAGTCAAAGTTGTAAAAAATCCCACTAAAAACCCTAGTATTCGCCATTTTGAGAATATTAAGTTAATGATATTTTAGCTGACAAAAGCAATAAATTTATAGCAAGGTTTTTACGTTAAAAAGTCGTTAAAGTATGTTTATCTTGAGCAATATTTTGTGGCGATGAAAATAGCCGTTTTTTGATTTATTAGAGAATAAACTATATTGCAAGTAATGTACTTTTGTAATGAATTTTAAAAAAGAACTCAACAGTTTTGTTTCCTAAAAGAAGAACTTTTGAAACTTAGTTCATAATTGTTTTATCACATGTAAAATTTAGAAAATGTCACCTTTAAATCGTTTTTTTTAATGAAAAAAACCAGCGTACAATACAATAATAATTATTCATCAATTTGTCTATTTTCCCACATTCTACGTTCAACCTTTATTTGAAATCTTCCATTAATTTCATTTCGTTTATTACCTTTTCGTTATAATACTTTAACATAATAATGCAAAGGCTGATGGAAACCATGTTTTTTTATTGCGCAATGTAACGGTAATTAATTTTCATTAAAAATAAAAGCGTTTTGAAAAAAAATGGCGAATATTAGGGTCACTGATCTCAAAATATAACTGGATAGCGTATTCAATTGCCTTTTTCAAAAAAAATTGAAGCCAAAATTGGCCTCCCAAGATGGCGGCGATCGGAGCTCTTAGCGGTGATCGATGTACATTTTATAAGGCTTTTCACAGAAATATTAAAGAAAATAACTAGAGTTTTGAAAGAAAAACTAGACTATGAAATAAAGTTTTAATGACTTTAAAGAAATGAAATGATTTCTAAAAAAATCAGACAATTAAAGTAATTATGTTGATACTAAGGTACAAAATATTAGATATACTTTACGATTAAATAATATTTATACATAATCTATGTACCTTTTAGTTCTTAGTTACCCAATGCAGTGTGCTAGACCGTTGATAACATGACTGTATGGTAAGCGGCAGTGGTGTCTACTTACAAATTTTGACAAATTTTATATTTTCAATTTTTGTAGCAAGATACCAGATATGTACATGCTGCATGAACTATTAGCTGAGTGCTGTGAGTACACACAACTTAGGGGTTCCTTCTAGGATTATTTAATACATATATGTAATTAATGGATATAGTATTTAATAAAAATATTAAGTACAAAATATTTTTTAATATATGTTATTTTACTTATATATTATTCTTTGTAATATTTAAGCTCTCAATAATTGAGTCAATTGTTTTTAAATTGTTATTCAAAACAAATCATTAAGGGAATGTTTTGATAACATATATTTTGTATGTTATCAAACATTATCAACATTATGTATCTTGTCAAAAAATTTATGATACGTAAATTTACAATAAACCATCTGCATTAAATGTTGGAATGCATTAGTACTTTCTTATCATTTTGAACATACCAGTTTT
Organism: Hydra viridissima; assembly: GCF_058129835.1. Taxonomy (NCBI): domain Eukaryota; kingdom Metazoa; phylum Cnidaria; class Hydrozoa; order Anthoathecata; family Hydridae; genus Hydra; species Hydra viridissima. The sequence goes on from NW_028324300.1 coordinate 40,039,714, forward strand.
TTAAAATTCAAAGACAGAGGAGGTTTAATTAAACCAACTAAAAGTGTTGCTATCATATGCAAAGAAACTGAAAGATGTTTCCAAAGGTTGCTTGCCTCAATAAATGGCAACCTTCCAAATGAAATAGGAATTCAAAATGCCATTTCTGGTGCTGTTTTGAGATCAGTTGATTACTCAAAAATATTTAATGAACAAACTTCTCATATGTTTGACTCAGCTATAACTGATAACCATTTATTTGCACTGATTAAACTTATTTCAGAAAACTATGCAAAAATACGTTTTTATCACCTGGGTAAAAAACAAACTGCCAAAATAACTGGAAAAAAGCTTAGGAAGCAATTAACAAAACTTATTCTATTCAAAAACCAATCAAAAATATATTTATGATATGTTATATGATATATATATATATATATATATATATATATATATATATATATATATATATATATATATATATATATATAATAAATCTAGAAGGAACCTCTGAGTTGTGTGTAATAACAGTGCTCAGCTAATAGTTCATGCAGCATTTATAATTTTTAGTGCCTATTTGATGAACTAATGCCTAAAAAACATTTTATCTTAAAAATAAAATTAGCTGCCTACCATGCTGTTGTGTTATTAACCTTCTAGCACACAGCATTGGGTAGTTAAGAACTAAAAGGTACATAAATTATATAACAAATGCTAACTATTTGAAACTTGAGATTTCTGCACAAGCAAACAAATACTTTTTCTTTACTTTTATTAAATAAACTAAATTTAAGCAAATTAAAATTAAATTTTGTACTTAGTTTTACTGAGAAGTTTTATTTTATTAATATTTATTCTAAAGAACGAAAAACAGAAAGTTAATATAGAGCAACTTATTGTAAGAATATGTTTTGTTAAATAAAAAAATATTTATATTTGAAATTTATGTAAATATGTAATATTCCGTTATTTTTATGAAAAAAATCTTATGTTAAACAAACTAGATTTTTATTAGAAAATTATATATTTATCAATATTTGAGCTTAAGATATAAAACTTGATTATCATCAGTTTCTTAATTTTCATACCACCAATCCTTAATTCCGCCGCCATCTTGGGAGGCCAAAACTGGCTTCAAAAAATTGGTTCGTATACGCTATCCAGTTATATTTTGAGATCAGTGATTAGGGTTTTTAGTGGGATTTTTTACAACTTTGACTTCGAATTAGAGCACTTTCCGTTGATTTTCAGGTCCATGTTTTTATATTTTTCTGAATCATCATAAAATTCTCTATCATAATCAATCATAAAAAAAGGGGGCGGGGGGAGAAACTGCAGTAGCGCCATATATATATATATATATATATATATATATATATATATATATATATATATATATACACATTCATACATATATAGGCGCTACTACACTTTCTTCCCCCCCTCCCTCCCCTATTTTTATGATTGATTTTGATTGATAATTTTATGCTGATTAAGATTCGTATAAAAAAAATAGGTCTCAAAATCAATGGAAAGTGCTCTAATCTGTAGTTAAAAGTACGAAAATGTACCACAAATCGCTAATATTCGACATCTTGAAACATGATTATTTTTTTGTTTAAAAGTTATCTTTTAAAAGTATTATTAACATGGTTTTTACTTTTAGCAATAAAGATTTTGAATATAATAGAACAGAATAAATGGCAATCGATTGCGTTAAATTATCATCACGCCAGTTTGTTTTAGCTGGATTCTTAATTTGTTGACTAAAATATCTTTGAAATTTTTATGGAATAAGTTGCAAAGTTCTTTTATTGATTATGGACTGCAATGAGCTTTAAAACAACTAAAGCTGTAAATATTTAAAAAGTACATATTTTAAACTATTGGCTTTCTTTCAATACAACAAGTGAACCCCTCGTGAAAATATTTTTATTGTATCTGTCATGTAAAAAGGGAATGTTTCAAAAAAGTTTATTTTTGCAATCAACATCAACAGAATTTCATTTTTATTATTCGATAAAAGTTCAATTTTTCATTTTCTTTTTTTCTTTAATGATAAAGATTATGTTAAAACATTGTCAAAAATTTTGTTATAAATTAAAATTCACAAGTAGGATTGACATGTTTTACAAGAAAAACATACTTTATAGCTCGTTTGTTGGTCTGATTACCCTCGAAAGAACTTTCGCATGGTAAAAATCAGACTGGCAATATTTTGCGGTTGAAAACAAAACTTTGACACTTTTCGTGCCCTACTTTAGTTAACGCCGATGGCATCTTTCATGCCTACCATACCTTTGTTACGCTTCTGATACAAGGCACTTACTATCATGCTCCTGCAGTTTATGAGGAAATTCGAATTAATATATACTTTTGTAATTTCTTAAACGCTTTTTATAAAGATATCGTTTATGTGTTAAGTTTAAAGGTGAACGATTTTTCTGGAAAAGAACTGTATCTTACAATTATTTGATGAAATGAATCTTCAGGAAAATTTAGTTTGGAATTATTATTCTGGTGATCTTATTGGATTGTTGATATTAACCACACTAACATTAATTATGCAACTTTCAACAAAACTGATCATCAGTTGCAACACACGTTCTTGTTCTTCTTGTGAGGGATATTCATCTGACAATATGTTGCCAGTCAATTTGCTTCACTCAGTAATAGCACATAAACATAAAATTCTCTATCAGAATCAATCATGAAACTAGCGGGGGAGGGGGGGGGGTAACAGCGTGTAAGTGTAGTAGTGTCATCTTTTAATCTCTGTAAAGCTTTTTTCTCAGCTTTCAACTTCGCTTTAAAATATTGCAGTGACAAAGAATAATGGATCTGTTTTTTTTTTTTATATAAATTTTAGGCAATCCTAAAAGTTGTTTTTAATTTTATCATTTAAAAAAACAAGTTAATATTTAAGGTGTAGATAAGGGCTTAAATTTTTACGTGTGCATACTTTGTTATTTTTGTTTTAGAAACCTAAAAGTTTTAATATTTAAAGCAATTCAGAGAACTCATTACGTTATTGTGGTTCATAAAAGTAAAATGAGTTTTATAATAGTGATAATAGTGATAATTCTGGGCGACAGAGCCTTTTCTCATAAGAATGAAGGTTTTGAACACACTGCAACCACACATTATCACAATGAAACTTTTGAACAAAGTGCCAACTCAACAAAATCAGACAACAATATGTTGCTGTACTTTTTTATAGTATTTAATAGTTACTTTCTTTTGCTAATAGGTGGACAATATGCAACTAGTTTAATTTCTGCTACAATCAGGTTTCCAAAAGAAAAAAAAATTAAACGCAGAAAGCTTAATGATGCAGATAACTTGATTTGGCTATCAATGTCTTGTAATCGAAGTGATCATGAAAAGGCACTCGCTCTTGCTGCAAATGGTGTTGATCCATTTAAGTTCAATTACCTTGGTACTTCAGCATTTTCAGCAGCATTAGAGGTAGAAAATATGTATTTAACAAAAAAGTTTTTCAAAATAAATCCAAAGATTGGCAAGTATAAGAAGTTGAAAGACTCTTTAAAGAGTTATAAACGTCTATTACTGTATTTGGGAAAAAATATTTACAATGAAAAGTCAAAACTGGTGGAGTTTTTTAACTGGAAAGTTAACAGTCGTGATGTAGAAGACATGTTTGAATCCCTTTTTTGTGCCTGTGAGGATTTTGATGAAAATTTAATTGGTTATTTTCGAAGGTATGAAGTAAAATAAGAGAGTCTTGATGAGAGTGAGAGCGTTCTTTTAGCTTGAATGTTTAAATTCTTCAATATTATTTACATTCTGAGCTTGAACGTTTAAATTCTTCAATATTATTTACATAATTTTTTTTTTTATGTTATTATTTTGAAACTTTGGCTATACTAGCCCAATGTTTTGTTTGAGTAATCTTTTGTGTGAATCTTAGAAGCTCAGATATTTCAAAGTTTTTCTTTAGATTGACTCTAAAAACGTTTTTGACCACCTTTTTTGTGAAAAACTATTTTTGTTTTCTTTGTGCATTTTTTTCTTAGGTGAACTGAAATGTATTTTGAATATGATGTTTAAAACAAGTTTTGTAAATTTTTTATTGATTATTCTAGTTGTTTTCATGAGTAGTGTTTTTTATACAAATCACAATGGTTTGTGTAGGATCGCCTGCTGTGGTGTGTTTATAGACATTTTAGTTTATACAAAGATCCATCAGGAAATTCCTCTTCTGTCAATAACTCCTCTGAAATATTTAAAAACTATTGTGAGGGCGGAGTTTTTTTTATATAGCTTATTCATTATTTTACTATTATTAAACCTTGTTGTAAACTATGTTGTAAGGTTTAGGATTTAAGGAAGTGGGATGGGTTGGTTTCTAGATTAATGTGGAAAGGTATATGGAAGGTTGTGATTGAGGTTGATGGTGTGGGGATTACTTGTTTAGGGAAGGGCGAGGTTTGGGGAAGAGTTAAGTTAGAAATGGGCAAGGTTTAATCGTTGAAGGGTTAAGGTTTTGTTTACCATCCTCAGTAATCCTCAGTATTTCCTCAATATCCTCAGTCTATTATAAAATATAATTCAATAAACGTTCTGTTGGTGTATAATGGTTAGCACTCTTGCTCATAACGTCTTTATAACGCAAATAATATTCTCTTACGGTTCTTGTAGTGTTCAATACTGTTTATACCAATTACTCCTCTTTTTCGTTCTCTTTTATTCTCCTTTGTTTGAAACTTCTGGTTGTTCTTTTTTAATCAATATTTTTTTCTTCTTCCAATTTTACTCAAATACTTATTAAATTGTTTATAAAACTCCGTGTTCATCAAAGTATTTTTTAATCACCGAATTTTCTATCTTTTTAAAATTCTTCTAAAAACTTTCTTAAAACTTTTTTTTTAAAACTCCGTCTTCCTTTCGTCTCTCCTTTCAACCCCCAACTCATCCAATTTTTTTTTTTGCTTTTATAGTTTTTGGTTGTTTTTCTGTTGCAATACCTATTCGTCTTTTATTTATGTGGCAGGTTAATGAGTCTTCGCGTTTGCGTCTTTTCCCAGTTGTATTTATCTTTTTTACGCTTTATCGTTTATGCATCTTCGTGTTTAGGTCTTTTCCCAGTTGTATTTAACTTTTCTTCTTACGCTTTATTGTTTATTTATATAAAGAGTTGATGAGTCATCTTGTGTAGGTTTTTTAAACTTTGTTTTTAATTTAGTTCTCCCTACTCGCACTAATTTTAGTAATGACTAAAATTCTTTTTCTATCATTTTTCATTCTATTATTTTTTGCACACCAAGTTCAGAGACCTAGTTAAAACCCCAATCTATAATCCTCCTGTAAAACTTTTCATTATGCTGCATACATATTGTACTGCATGGCAAATTGTATTGTGCTGCATGGGATATTGTACTACCCGATATTAAGTTTTGCTGTATCTGATGCATTACTTTTAAACGCTTCAGCATTAAATGAGTAACCACCGGTTAGTGTTCGCAAAATAACATTGAAATTTTTAATTAAAACGCAATTAACCCTACTTACCGATAAAGCTAAAGCTGAGTCTTGAAATATTACCTTGCAGTATTTCCATTCTTAATTGTTCCTCACTTTTCCCCAATTTGACCGCCAGGATAAAAGTTGTGTCACTCAAACAAATTATGGTTTAATATAACACTTAGGACCATAGAAAATGTTTCCAATTGTTTTTAAAATCAAAATGACCGTGGTACATAGTTTTTTTTTAACTTTTTAAAGTGATTTTTTCTAATTTTAACTATTTTTTTAGGCTTTAATTTTTTTAGCATAATTATTTATTTTTTACACAACGTGAAAGATTTTAATTAAATCTAATGATAAAAGGGAAAAAAAATCATTTTTACTATTAAACAGACAAAAAATTTAATATAAAGTTAAATATATGACAATTACACTCAATTTATAGCCATTTTTAAAGTTCATTATTTGTGCCATTTTAAAATATAAATACTTTGCGCCACTTTGTACAAAGTGTTTTGAAAAAAGGTTGATTTTTGTTAGAGTATTTACGCTTTATGTTAACTAGCAAAACACGACCCGTAATACGGGTTATGGTCGGTCTGTTACTTAATTTATAGTGGCTTAAATTATAGTTTTCCACCATTTAAAGAAGCGAAACCTTAACTTTACTCTTTTAGAAAAACGCCTTCAAATTGAAAAATTTAAACCATCTGTAAATTTAAAATAAAAAGCATGCGGAGGTAAAATAATTTACCAATTATTTAACATTGAGTAATTTACAACTGACATAGGTCATATCAGTGAAAGGCAGAACCATTTTCCTCGACATTACTAAGTTCAAAACAATACGTTTTTGTTAGTGACACAAAAAATTTAACTATTCGTTAAAAAAGTTCACAAAAAGTTCTGCGCATGCATTACGCATGCGCAGTAATGGTCAAAAAGCGTTCGTTAGGGAATGAAATTAGACGTTAAGGAAGTTGCATTGTTTCATTAGGGTATGTAAAATATTAAAAATTAGTTTATACTTTATATTAAAAATGGCTGTCCATGTTTACTCAGTTGCTGAATTCATAAGCTTTACTACTGATATATGGACCAGTAGTTCAAATGAAAACTTATGAGCCTGACAGGTCACTGTTTAGTCAATACATTTAATCAGAAAACTGTTGTACTTAGAGTAGCTCCATTTCCTCAGAGGCATTCAGCAGCAAATATTGCTAAATTGATTGAAGATATTATGGCTGAATTTAAAATATCACCTTCAAAAATTCATTTAATAGCTAGAGATGGTGCAAATATTGTTAAGGCTATTAAAGATAGCCCATATGATAGTATGGCTTGTTTTTTACACACACTGCAACTAGTACTTAATGAGTGTATTTTTGAACAGTAGTCAAGAATGTCATTGCAAACTGTCATTCAATTGTCGGGCATTTCAGCAACAGATACAGTTTTTGAAACATTTCATTAATAAAGCTTTAATTGATGACAACTAATTCAATGGAGAATAGTTTCAAACAATATACTGATAACTATAACATCTTGTCAACATTTCTTTATCCCAGATTCAAATTAAAAATGTTCAAAAATGAAAACACCTTTTCAGCTGCTAAAACAAGTATTGAGGACATAACCATTCAACTTATTAAAACCCATGAAAATATAAAAAACATCAAAGTTACTGAAAATGATCGGTCTGCAGCTTGTAACATTGAAAATATTGACTCAGAATATGAAAATAATGGTACAGTACTAAATGAATACAAAGATATAGTAGAAATGGGTTTTGACATTTGCTTCAAAGAACTTGTAGGATTTAGTTCTAAATAAATCGGTCAACCACAAACTTTAATTTCAAATGAAACTTTATTAAACAAAATTCAACTCTACTCAAATGAAGACCTTATTGACAAAGAAAGCAATCTTTTGATGTGGTGGAAATCACAGAAAACCAAAATGCGACTATTAGCAAAGCTTGCTTTAAAGTATTTAAGCTGCCCACCGTCTTCTGTGGAGAGTGAAAGACTTTTTAGTATTGGTGGAAATGTATATACTGTAAAGAGAAATAGCTTAACAGGACTTCATGGTGAAATGTTATTATTTCTGAACTATAATATGAGAAACTAAAAATATTTGATTTTGTATATATTATTATAATTAGTATAATTCTTTTAGGAGTATCTATGTTCTATTTTTTCATGAACTATAATTTATTAAGGAGTTTAAAAGCTTTGATACTCTGAGGAAGTCAGATGAAAAAAAAAATGTCATGAAAATTGTATAACTTTGTAGAATTAGAAAACTACGGGGAAAAAAAATTTGGAAAAAATAATTAAAACTCTCTTTAAGAGCTTTTGCTCAAAAATAAAAAAAGAATGCCTCCCTATGCCTTAATCAAAATTTCAAGGCATATTCTGTTGTGGATTTGAGGGTTGCGCAAATAAAAGAGTATTTTCAGCCGGGGTAACTGGTTAGTTTCGGCAGTTTTTCTTAAACATCTCTGAATCTTATTAATTTTTTACAGTTTTCTCTTGTGGTAATAACATTATAGGTCTTGGCTATAGGCCTCTATATTTATTTTTTTAATTTTTTTATTACAAATACTTATTTTAAATCGTCGAAAAGTGACCAATTTCAGCCCAGGTTTTTATCATGTTTGATCAATAATACCCCTGCTATGGGGTAACATTGGTCGCTTTTTGGAGTTTTAAAAAATCATCAGTCCTTAAACACTTAGAGAAACATGAAAAAAACATTTAAATGGACAAAAAATTTTGCAACTAGCTCCCTGTTATTGTGCAAAAGTCATTAAAAGTCATTTTCTAGTGGGTCATTATCGTCATCTGAGGATGATGACACTTGTTCAACTCTTGCCCTTTTCTTGTTATTCTTGGTGTTACTGTTATTCTTGGTGTTATTGTTATTCTTTGATGTGGTAGGAGTTGTGTTATTCACCAGATCTTGCGGTGTTACGCTTTGCCAGGTGTGATCTTTTTTCCTCTGGTGCGATTTGCTTTCCCATCCTGTCCACAATGTTTCACTAATAGACCTACTATATCTTCATTGAATACTTCCTTAACAGTACTACTGGTACCTCCTCCAATGTCTTTGTAAACCTGTGGAAAACGCTTCATGACCATTTCTTTATCGAAGGGAAATATTCCACTAGCCTTGAAGTCAGATCTCAAATTATCGCTTTTCAATTGACATTGCAGTAGAGCAAGAAGACCGAGGAACTGATTTTTTGGTATTGATTCTTTTATTCGCATTTCTATCTTTAGCGGACGGAAAACAGCAGCGTCCAGCGGTTGAAGCAAATGGGAAGCGTATATTCCGAGCTGTCGACTAGCCTTTCTCACGCTCATTCTTTCAGTTAAACATTCTTTCATAGCATTGGACAACGTTTCTTGACTGTATAAAGTTGCATATGCTCTTGAACCACGCTTTCGCTTATATTTCCTCGGCATTTTCACCGGCTAAGAATTCAAATGGTACAATAAATGTATCAGAAGTGTCAAAAAATGCCAAAATAAACTCAATGTAGTCTACGAAGTAACTGCTATAATCACAAAAACTGTTGATATACCAAAATTGTTGGTATAATAGTCGATGTATATTGTTGGTATCTCTAACAAAATTAAAACATGTTATCTTTGTTAAAATTTTAGGAATTTAAAAAAAATCAACTATTGATCAAAGTTACCCCGGCGACCAAAGTTACCCCGGTTGACGGTAACATTTTGAATACTTTTTTAACGGGCAAACTTTTTTAACGCCATTAGGCGTTAAAAAAGTTGTAATTATTTCGCGCATGCGCAGATTTCACATTTAATAAACTTTTTTAACGACTAACTTTTTTAACACAACACCAGTTTTGGCCTCCCAAGATGGCGGCGGAATCAACGAATGGTTACATGAAAATTAAGGAATTGATGATAATCAAGTTTTATTTCTTAATCTCAAATATTGATAAATATATAAGTTTCTTATAAAAATCTAGTTTTTTTTGTTAAACAGAAGATTTTTTTTATAAAAGTAACGGAATATTACAATTTACATAAATTTTAAATATATGTTTTTTTTTTATTTAACAAAACATATTCTTACAATAGGTTGTTCTATATTAACTTTCTGTTTTTCGTTTTTTAGAATAGATATAATAAAATGAAAATTCTCAGTAAAACTAAGTAAAAATTTTAATTTGCTAAAATTTAGTTTGTTTATTAAAAGTGTAGAAAAAGTATTTGTTTGGTTGTGTAGAAATCTCAAATTTCAAATAGTCAGCATTTGTTATATAATTTATGTACCTTTTAGTTCTTAACTACCCAATGCTGTGTGCTAGAAGGTTAATAACACAACAGCATGGTGGGCAGCTGATTTTATTTTAAAGATAAAATATTTTTTAGGCATTACTTTATCAAATAGGCACTAAAAAATTATAAATGCTGCATGAACTATAAGCTGACTGCTGTGATTACACACAACTCAGAGGTTCCTTCTAGAGTTATTATATATATATATATATATATATATATATATATATATATATATATATATATATATATATATATATATATATATATATATATATATATATATATATATATATATATAGTTATTTTAGCAGTTTATTTTAGCAGTTTGTTCTTTACCCAGGTGATAAAAAAGTATTTTTGCATAGGTTTCTAAAATAAGTTTAACCAGTGCAAATAAATAGTTATCAGTTATAGTCAAACATATGAGAAGTTTGTTCATTAAATATTTTTGAGTAATCAAGTGATCTCAAAACAGCACTAGAAATGGCATTTGAATTCATTTGGAAGGTGGCCATTTATTGAGGCAAGCAACCATTGGAAACTTCTTTCAGTTTCTTCGCATATGATAGCAACATTTTTGGTTGGTTTAATTAGACCTCCTCTGTCTTTGAATTTTAAAAAACTGGTATGTTCAAAATGATAAGAAAGTACTAATGCATTCCAACATTTAATGCAGATGGTTTATTGTAAATTTATGTATCATACATTTTTTGATAAGATACATGTTGATAATGTTTGATAATATACAAAATATATGTTATCAAAAAACTCCCTTAATAATTCGTTTTGAATAACAAGTCAAAAACAATTGACTCAATCATTTAGAGCTGGAATATTACAAAGAATAATAAAAAGTAAAAGAACATATTAAAAAATAATATTTTGTATTTATTATTTTTATTAAATACTATATCCATTAATTACATCTATGTATTAAATAATCTTAGAAGGAACCCCTGAGTTGTGTGTACTCACAGTACTCAGCTAATAGTTCATGCAGCATGTACATATCTGGTATCTTGCTACAAAAATTGAAAATATAAAATTTGTCAAAATTGTAAGTAGACACTACTGCCGCTTACCATACAGTTATGTTATCAACCTTCTAGCACACTGCATTGGGTAACTAAGAACTAAAAGGTACATAGATTATGCATAAATATTATTTAATCGTAAATTGCACTTAAAAAGTATATCGAGTATTTTGTACCTTTGTATCTAAATAATTACTTTAATTGTCTGATTTTTTCAGAAATCATTTCATCTCTTTAAAACTTTTAAAACTTTATTTCATAGTCAAGTTTTTCTTTCATATTTCTGTAAAAAGCCTTAAAAAATGTACATCGATCACCGCTAAAAACTCCGATCGCCGCCATCTTTGGAGGCCAATTTTGGCTTCAAGTTTTTTTGAAAAAGACAATTGAATCCGCTATCCAGTTATATTTTGAGATCAGGGGTCACTACTATAAAACTCATTCCGATCGGAATTAAAAAAATCGTAAACCCGATGAATTTCATCGGATTCGACAAAATTGGCGTAAACCCGATAATCCCTAATTGCTTCTACTATAAGCATTTTTTTTCGTATCGTAAAAACTTTCCGACGAAAATATTAGCGGATTCATAAAAAAAAACAAAAAGATATTATCTAGTTAATCCATTGTTTTTTTTTTCATTTTATTTTGTTTACATCATGGACAGTTGTGAAAACTTTCAGCTAAATGCCACAAGAAAAACAAATTTCAAAAAAGAATTATAAGTAAACCCAATATCCTTATTTTAAATAAACATTATAGTTATTTCCAGTTATGAATCATTCTGTGCAACTAGCTAGCACAGTCCTACGTTCAAATGCTTTAGGAGTTTTAAGACGTTCTTTATCAATTTACAAGGCCAGCTAATCAATGTTTATTAAATAATTATGTCATAGAGAAGTTCTATGACATAATTATTGCCTTTGTGGTATGTATATATAAAAAAATTTTTCTAAGGCATAACAAAGACAGGCACACAGCCACAATTAAATAGCAATTTTAAAGTAGTGAAATTATTATGTCATGTTAAATAATTTTCATCACATTACATCAAAGTTATTCTTTATTGTTATTGTTGCCTGTTTGTGTTGACCCTATACATAATACTATTCTTACACTTAGTTCATTATATTTAATGTGCTTTACTGTTTTTTATCCAAGGGGACAGAAAAAAGACGCCTACATAGCTCGAGTGTCATTGAGTTTGTCACAAAAATTTTGCAGACAGGATTAAACAATTCAAAGATGTTTTAATGAGAAAATTTGGTGAAAAGTCACAGATGGCTCAAAAACACCAAAGGTTACCAATCTTGAAAAAAACCTGGGCATCTGAGGTCATCTATTCTAAAGCAGTTGGAAATGGACTCCCCATTCCAAACATCTTCTAGCTAAGACATGTAATAATTTCTTACATTTCCAAAAGTATTCTAAACCTAGTTTAAAATTAGATTACCAAGTTTAATTCACATTAGATGTTAGTTTGGTTTGTTAGAAGCAGGATCCATTTTGACCAGACAAAATGTATTGGTCCCAAGTGCAACTTATTATAAGCCCTTAAAAGGAAGCCTTCGCCACTTCTACTACACTATGAATAACAATAAATACTATTAAAAAGCATAAAAAAATATCTTAAAAGTTGTTCTAGCAAACTAAAATTGAACAATTCAATTCCATTTATTTAAAATTTTTTTTAGGAGAAATTAAAGTAATAATCAAGGTTGCTCTGACCAATCGAACAACTTTATTTGTTGTCTCCTGAAAAGTTTAATTCTCTTTTTAATTATTTAGTGAAAGTCAGTGGTTATCACATCCTTGATAATTTTACTTTATAAAAAGTATTGCTTTAGTATCACCTGTCTATGTTGACCCTTAGATGCCATTTACACATTTTGTATGTTGGAAAATTTGTGTCATTTTTATTAAAATAAAAATTGCCAGGCATCAGTTTTAGTTACCTGACAATATTTTAATATAGTAAAAGTGACCTATTGCCCAAGGTGTAAATGGTTCCTAGACGGTGCAAAATACTGCAATAATGCAATATCATAGTACAGGATGTAATCAATGTTGTAAAATGTTACAAACTTAAAATGTATCATTTAACTATGTAGGACTTCTGGGACAACATCAAACAAGTTACTACAAAGAAGGTGATAGATTCTAACAAAAGTAGTATGTGGAGTCAAAAGCTAATACCACTGGATGAAATTGTTTTTGACATTAGACTCAAATAGTTCTATAGAATATAGTACAACTATTCTAGAATTAGATTCTGAGTTTTTACATTCAAATTCAGTGTGTTCTACTGTAATCTAAAGAGATCTAGATAAAAGTATTTGTAATTGGCAAAGCAGTTTTTTTCATTATTAGTGACACTAACCTTAATAGTCTCTTTTCTTGCAAATAATATTTCATGATAACCTTGGTGTTTGATATTTGTTGAGAAATTCATATGAAAATAGAGTTTGGTCTGAAAAAAGTAAGAAATTTATTCATGCCCAAATTCATATTTTAAATTTCTTACCTATTGTTGATTATCTGTTGTCGAGGTGGAGAGTGAAAAATGAAATAAAGAACTTATTATTCTAATGTTGTCAATGAGAAATGTTAGAAATTGAATTTGATTTCTGTTTTTGTTTTCAAAACAAGAAACTGTTTAAAAAAAAAAGCTAGCTCAAATTATCGGATTTACGATTTCCGCTACACAAAGATCGCGTAAAATTTAATTGGGTTTTTACGCTGAAATTAGCGGAAATTACGAAAAAATATGTTTATAGTAACAATCCGCTCATTTCAGCGGGCTTCAGATGAAATGGTCGTGAATTCCGATCGGAATGAGTTTTATAGTAGCGACCCCAGTGGTTCTTATCATTAGGTATGTGCGTATCTGGGTTTTTACGGCACCGATTTTGAAGACAAAAACTGTGACATTTTTTTTCACAGCGTGCTCGCAGTCCACTGTTGTAAAAAATGACCAAAAACTACTTTGAGCTGACCCGAGAAAACCGCTTTGACAGGGTGAAACTACAATGTTTCCTGACTCCAAAAATGTAAAATTTGAAATCTAACTATTTCGTCCAAGAAAATAATTTTGATTTTTAGTTTTTAGTACTTTGCACAATAGGGCAAAATGACAGCTTTTCAAATTTTGCATTTTTACAGCATTCAAAAACTCTCCAAAATTAGCATTTATTACTCTAAAACATAACAGTCTATATAGCAAGTATAATTTGTATTTATTTTAACTCAGAAGATAAAATTTTACCTACAATTTCATGGTTGAACTATATTATAAACATTTTGTTGCATCAAAATTGTAAATAAGCTAAAAATTCCGGGAATAGGCAGTGAACATGTTTGTTTTAAGTTTTGCATCAAAATTGTAAACAAGCTAAAAATTCCGGGAATTGGCAGTGAACATGTTTATTTAAAGTGTTTCACTTATCAGTTGTGTGAGAAAAATTTCAAAATGCCAAATTTTTCAAAAAATCATGAAGATTGTCGGAAATCTGTCTGTGTCTTGTGTCTGAAGAAGTGCTCTCGAGAGTTGACACAGTTCCTTGTTGAAAAGATCCTCAAGCATTACCATACAAGTCTTGATTTGACTGATACCAGAGTGCCAAGAGGCATTTGTGACTCATGTTGAACAATTCTTCGGAGAAAAGATGAAGGAAAAGATGTTAACCTGCCACCTTTGTTTCCTTTCTCATCTATAAAAGTTAGACCACCAACAAGAGATCAAGGTTGCAACTGTCTTATTTGTCAAGTTGGACATTTGAAGTTGAATGAGAAGAGCCCAGTGGACTATTCTAAACCTGTGGAAGATTGTACCCCTCAAAGATGTGGTGATTGTTTGAGTCTAGTTGGAAGAGGTCTGCCACATCAGTGCACTCCATTCACTTTTAGAGAGAATCTCAAGCAGCTAGCTACAGCTGATCCACTCGCTGCAGAGCAAATAGCTACTCAAGTCATCTCTACTAAACCTTCCACACCTGGTGGTACTGCCAAAATATCGCATCCTAAAGGCGGCCCACCACTTAGAGTTAAAACAGGTGATACTTTTATATATACATATAAAGATGGCAGGTTCAGAGGGAATACCTTTAATTTTAAAACTTAAAATTACAAAAAGTGTTAATATAATTTCATTTTTAGGAAGCTCAAGTGCAAGAGCTCTTTTTCCTGAACCCAGCATCAAAACTGAAGATCTTGTACAAGTTCAGCTAAACACAGGACTGTCCAACCTTGGCATGAAAAAATTGGCATCAACCATCAACAGAGTCAGTGACACCAAGATTGTGGAGACTAGTTTTCTAGCTAAGTTTGAAGCCATTGGCAAACAGTTGTCTGAGTTTCTTACTCAAACCAGCATCCAAGTTTTATCAGAGAGTAACTCCACTGACTTTGTGGTTGTGCATTGCAAGGATCTTGCCGAGCTTTTGAATGAAGTCCTGCTTTCTCGAAGAGTTTTCCAGAATCATATTGTCAAGTTGGGAATTGATGGAGGTGGAGGATTTCTGAAAGTTTCTCTTGGCATCATGGAGTTGGATTCTCACTGTGATTCAAGGTCACCACCACGGAAAAAACTTTTAACTCAGAGGACTGCCAAAGACAGAAGTGTAAAGCGTCAAATGTTTGTGGCTTTATCTGAAGGACTACCAGAAAACTTTGAAAATGTGAGGCAGATCTTGTCTTTAATCAAGTTAGACAAAGTCAACTTTGTTGTCTCATGCGACATGAAACTTGCCAACATCCTTTGTGGCCTTCAGAGCCATGCAAGTACTCACCCTTGCTCTTGGTGCAACACAGAATCAAAGCATCTTTCTCAATCAGGATCTTTGAGGACACTAGGCTCACTTGTTGCCTGTTATCAAGAGTTTGCTAAGTCTGGTGGTGGTATCAAAAAGGCAAGATCTTTTGGCAATGTAGTGCATGAGCCTTTGCTATCTGGTTCTGAAAACAAACTCATCTTGGAGCTCATACCACCAATGGAACTCCATCTTCTC